>NC_091128.1:117869321-118161821 GCF_040183065.1 Periplaneta americana
TATCTGTCATATAACATGAAATCTGGAAGTTTAAGAGACAATGTCAATATTTTAATACGCAAGTATAAAGTGGAAAATAAATAAGAAATGACTACACTTAGGTACCTCAGAAGCAAGAAGGAAGAAAGGGAAGAAAGTCCATAATCTTCATTTTGAGATATGGTGAAATAAATGTACCACTTTGCACACAAATTTATGACTTACTTCCTTAGAATATCGAAATGATGTGTATAGGCCCACGTAACTATCCATTCCTGCAATTCGGAAGTACCACCATTGAAATAAGCATGAAATATCGGCATGGTGAGTCAGTGAAGTTATGGTTTACAATGGCAGTGAATACTTCCGATCAGTGATAATTTATAGTGTGTTCTGTAGTGTTAGTGAAATGTGTTATAGTGCCAGTGCAGTGAGTGAGATGTGTCTTAATGCCAGTGCAGTGAGTAGGATGAGATTTAAGTGAAAGTTTATCAGTATCAGTGTGAAACTTATGTAGGGCCCATACACATATGGGTTGTAATAAAAAATTAGGTTCACTTATTAATTAGGTTACTTTATATATTATTGTTGATGTATTCATTGTGCATTATTTGTATTGTGTGACTGTAGACACAAGAAAGTGAGAAACGGTATGGATAAGATAAGAAAGGTAAAACAGCTATAAAACTTAAAATATATATATATATATATATATATATATATATATATATATATATATATATATATATGTGTGTGTGTGTGTGTGTGTGTATTTATTCACACTGCAATGGGTATATACCCGGTGGCAGTGGTAATTAATTACACTCAATAATGACAATAATAAACACAATTAATAAAAATACAATTAATAATAATACTAATAATTAATACTAAAAATCATTTATAATAATAATAATAATAATAATAATAATAACAGGGAACATCCTAAATTACGAGTAAATGTAGCACGATCACTTAAAATAACATTTAAAGTAAATCTAATTTGTATCTTAAACCTAAGTTCGAACTAAAACCCATATGATAAGTATGATATCTTCATATCTGCACAAGTACCTTTCAACACTACACTCATTTCGCTGTCAACTCACTCACTGCACTGGAACTACGACACATTTCACTGATTCTATCCTAATGTCACTAACACTTCAAAAACTTTTCACTGTTCAAATACTATGCACTGCCACTATAAACGATAAAGCTTCACTGACAGGAACACGTTTCACTTACACAACACACTTCACTGACACAACACACTTCACTGACACAACATAATTCTTCACTGATAAAACACTTCAATAACAAAATATCAATTACAACCTTTAAATACTGTGTATAATTACAGTCTATTAGCAAAGTTCTTAAGCCTATTTTTAAATACATTTTTGGTTGTTGGTAAAGCCTTTAGTAAGTCTGCAGGTAAAACACTCCAGTCCCTGATAGTACGATTGAGAAAAGAAAACTTTCCAGTGTCCGTCCTCTGTCTTCTTTCCCTCAGATTATATATATATATATATATATATATATATATATATATATATATATATACATATATAATAAAGGAATCAAACTAATAAGGAGTACTGTATTTAATCCAAATAAATGAATATTTCATCAGTGAAATATAGGAGTTAAGGACGAAAACTGCAAGATACGATAGACAGAATGAAGTGAGAAAAATCGGATGAATGAAGGAAAATAGAAAAATATTGAATAATAATTAGGAAATGATAGGATACAGGATATAAGAAATAGGAAATCGTAGACAGAAAGAAGTTAGAAAGAAAATGAATAACTAAAGAGAAATTTAAAAAATATGATTGTAAAGTCTTAAGAAACAAACGAATTAAAATAAAGTTAGGAAGAAAGAAAGAAAAAAAAAATCCAGACGTTTGAGATGGGCAGGGCATGTAGCACGTATGGGCGAATCCAGAAATGCATATAGAGTGTTAGTTGGGAGGCCGGAGGGAAAAAGACCTTTAGGGAGGCCGAGACGTAGATGGGAGGATAATATTAAAATGGATTTGAGGGAGGTGGGGTATGATGATAGAGACTGGATTAATCTTGCACAGGATAGGGACCGTTGGCGGGCTTATGTGAGGGCGGCAATGAACCTTCGGGTTCCTTAAAAGCCATTTGTAAGTAAGTAAGTAAGTAAGTAAGAAAGAAATAAAAGAGGGAGGGAAAATAGGACACGATAGACGGAAGGAAGTGGCAAAGAAATTGTGAGAGTGAAGAAAAAATGAACAAAACTTAAAAAAACTTTAAAGAATAAACAAAGGAATAAATTACGGACTGAAAAAACAGGAGGTGATAGACATAAAAGAGAGAAAATAAATGGTTAAGGGATAAAAGGGAGAGAAAATGGACAGGAAATTTGAAAAGTAAACAAAAAGTAAAATAAAAAAGATGGAAAGAATTTAAGGAAAAAGTAAGGAAGGAAAACGAGGAAACAATTGAAAACAGAAAAGATAGTAAATCAAGGCAATAAGAAACGAAAAGAGAAACATAGAGGACAGTAATAAAGAAAGAAAGAATGAAGGAAAACTAGTATAAGAATTGAAGGGTTCAGAGCCATGGTGGGCCAAGCGCCATATATTAAAAACTGAGAGAAAGGTTACAATTAACTGATAGCACAATTCAATGAAACATATGGCAAGTAATATAAAGTATGCACATTAAAAATATATATGATATGTCAAACTTCATTAAACCTGGTATTCACTTAACTTTAACCCTTGCTTTATTCGTTTTTAATAAATGGCGCTTGGCCCACTATAGCTTTGAACCTTCAATTAGGGGTAATACTTTCCCCGCTCCTCCGAATATCTTTTGTCACACGCTACAAGCATGACACGAAATGATTTATACTTCCTCTTAACATTTTAATGAAAACCGAGAGAATAATTAAAACCCTTTCATGTCTCGATACCGAGCCATGTGAATGAAAGAGAGTACCTCAATCATGAAATGAGGTCAGTCGTATCAGGTGCTGGGAGCGCAAAGTTTGATAACTTGCAGTCTTCTCCGAGCCCCACCTTACTTCCAGAAACATGGAATTCTGATTCTTGGCCGTCTGGGCAAAGAGGATTCATGTTTTGTATTCATATGGCGATACAAGTTTCTCTTTTCGAACAGCGTTCGAATCGTTTTATTCAAGTTGTAGAATATTCCAAGACGAACGCCAGTTACACAACAGCATCAATACTGCGTGTGTAGTGAACGCTTGGTTATGCATTTTATTCCACTTCCTATTTTTAAGTTCTTTCGCATAGGCTATATACTGAAAGCACGTCTACCTTATCGCTCTTCACACAAAGTAACTGGTTTCCTCTTGTAATAATTTTGGGGAATCTTGCTGATGCCTACCGTGTTTGCCACTGAACTAATGAGGTACGCGGGCTCGATCCTAGCTGAAGACCATGCATTTTTTGGACATTCACATGCCTCAGCAGAAGAGAACGATCATCTAATCAGAACGGAGGTATCGTGTGATCACAAACATGATCACCCCAGCCGTTATAGCTGGTTTTCGAAACTGCATTTCGTTTCATATTATAGTTAGCGAAATTTCACGATACCTGTGTGGACTAGTCCCATACACTAGCCGAAATTTCATGAAAAATTCCTTCTCCATGAGAACTCGAACCAGAGCGTACTCTGTAGCTCTGGTCCTAGACATGACGCCTTAGGCCGCGGCCCGGGATTATACGAGTATATTAATTAAATTTCTCGCATGAAATAAATAAATAAATAAATAAATAAATAAATAAATAAACATATATATATATATATACACATACATACAGAATGAACCGTAAGTATTGTCATTAATAATTTCAAGGAGGTTTTCTTTGAGGTATTTCAAACAAAAAAGTTTTATATAATTTTCCTCATTTTGCTTCCTTCTCGAAATAAAAATTGTTTTATATTAAACATATCATAGCGTGTTTTGGGAAAGTCATTTATTTTATTCCCAATATGCTCGGTCAATTTCAGAGAGCAGAGTATTATGATAATAAATGATGGAAAGAATTTTAGTGTTGTTCTTTAAATGTGCAGAAATTTGATCTCAACAAAAGTAAATTTCGTTCTGAAAAGGAATATAAAAATGTGTGATATCAACCAGTTCTTTTCAACAGCAATCTGATTAGAGGTTTGGATTTATCTAGAGAAAATCAAAACTCGAGTGGGATTTAATTGACTATTACACGACTAGAAGAAACTATATAAAGATTATAAGAAATAAAGTACTCTAATACAATAAAAATTGACTTACTAAAATTCTATTTCACTAATTTTAGCTTCACTAAAACGTCATTTTCAGTTGACTATCTATGAGGTAAATAAACGGCGATCGCAAAGCGTATTTTATAGAACCGTAAAGAATTTACAGTTTGAAATGTTTACCAACAAAGAAACAAATAGTAGGAAGGTGATAAAACAAAGCAAAGCATGCTTTATAATAACGTAAATAATCTGAATGTTGGAATATTGGTAATAAATAGGTTCCAAACAGGAAGAATCATAGTTAAATTTTATATCTAGAGTGAATTGAAAAATAATTCGTTATTCCATTGACACAATTTGATGCTTTATAAAATGTGTGTATCTGCATTTCTTTGATCGGCTGGAAGATATGGGAGAATAATACTAATTTCTTTGAATGGCCGACATTCCATTATGTAACATACACATCTATATAGGGTGAGCCGTAAATAATATCATTAAATTCAGGAGGTTATTCTTTGATATATTTCAAACAAAAAAGTTTAGGCCTAATACAATTTTCATCGTTTTTCTTTTCGAGAAAAATATTGTTTTATATAAAACATTTCATAGGGTGTTTTGAGAAATCCATGCTCAGTCAATTTAAGACAGATGTGTATTATGACAACGAATGATTGAAAGAATTTAGTTCGTCCTTTAAACATGCATAAATTTTATCTGAACAAATTTAACATTTTAAAATTCCTTTTCAGAACGAAAAGTTACATTTGTTAGGACGAAATTTCTGCACGTTTAAATGGTAAAACTAAAATTCTTTCAATAATGTTTTATCATAATACACTACTCTCTTGAATTGACCGAGCAGATTTGGCTTTCCCAAAACACGTTATGAAATAATCTATATATATAATTTGAACTGGTAATGGAAATTACGGGAAAACGGCTGGACGGATTTTAATAAATGACCCCTCATTTTGAAGCTTGGAACTCAACGTTTTTCGGAAAAATAGTAGTTTTCAGTGAAATGTCAATTTTTAAACATAATTTTCCTATTTTTTTAAATCCATCTGTCGTCAGTTTTGAGAACTAGCTAATAGCATTCACGGCCGACTTGATATTCCCTTCGCTTTTTTATAAAGGAGAAGCGAAGCGAGCATCAAGTCAGCCGTGTTGCATTTCAGAATAAAACAAAACATATACTACAGTGAACAATATTACACGAAGGCCATGATCTGCAAGAATGCTGACATATTTAGAGTTCTAATTAAATTGGTTATTAAAAACTTAACTTACTAAGAATAATGTACAGGTTCGATTCTGTGGTGTGCAATTTTCTGGGTACGCTGTGTATTGGATATTAAAAACTACAAAACTTGAGGTGGTTTTATGACATTATTACCATTAGAAATGAAATATTATTGTAGTTAATGCCATGATGTGACTATTTTTCATTAATTATACATATTAATACTATATTGATGATATGAAAGTGAAATGTTTTGGGGTTATATAAGTAGATGTAGAGAATAACTTAAATTAGATTTTGATTTCTATATTTTGCTGAGTGGCGGCTATATAGTATATAAAGTATATGTTACTGAAAGCTATAAAACTTACGTAAGATAATAATATTATTAAAAATCAAATATTTTTATAATTATTAATCAAGTGGGGTTGGGTCTTTTTCATATATTTAATGACGGTGTGGTGTAGATATTTATATGCGTGGTTCTCTTCAGTATTGGCTCGAGAGAGAGTATCTTTTATTGTTATGGAAGCAAATAACTTTCCGAATGTCTGGTATTCTTCATTGAAAATAAATCTGAAAAATGTTTATTTGAACGTCTAATGAGCTTAGTTTGCAGCATTTGCTGCACAAGCCACTAGTATTTCATATAAAACAATGTTTATATCGAAAAAGATGCAGAAGTTAACAAAATTGTTTGAAATATCTCAAAGAATAACCCCCCAAAATTAATGTCATTACTTACAGTTAACAGTATACTGTATAATCCATTCAAAATAGTACATACGATTAAAGCACACACAGCAAGAGTCTTTCCAGCAAGGAATAGTTTTAGTCTTGCGCAGTAGTATGGATTTCTAGCGAGTTATGCCACGAACTTATTTGAAATATTAGAAGGTATATATCAAAATAGAATGTCAGTACTTATTCTGGTGCCCTTCTGTTACCATGATAGAGCATGAATCATTCTCATCACAGTGGAAGCTCAAATGACTCCGGAATATATAGCGTCGTATGTAGTCTACTGTATTTTGACCAGTTTCCTTCGACCGACGTCAGCTTGTTTTGATTCGTTCAAAAACATTCGTTTAATAGAGTGTTGTGAAGGTAAAATACATAACATTAGAAAGAAATATAAATTTCCCTGCAGTTTTTGTGTTACTGTAGAGAAACAGTTGGAGTTACTTATTTCAATAAATAGGCATATGTTTTATAGTAGATGGATAGCCTCTCTATATTGAAAAATGTATGTTATGTTTTTACAAAGTAGGTCATGAAATGGGTAGTCACCAATCAATTCAAATCAAGGAAAAGTATAATGGATTCCCCTTACTCGGATTTAGTTCCTGATACCTCCATCCAGCTCATTCTCGGTCTCTCGCGTTTTGCTCTTCCTGGTGGTTTCCAGTTCGATATTTCTTTTGGTAATCATTCATCTGACATTCGCTGGACGTGGACATACCAAAATAGCTGTTCAGTTCTTACATATTCTCTTAATATGTGGGTTACAGCCATTATTTCCATAATCCTATAATTTACCTATCTTTTTTTCTCTACAAGATTTTTCTGCAGTTCGTCTCCAGAAATCCACCTCTTTGTTATTTATTTTATTATACAGGGTTTTCATTTCAAAACTTCCCAGTCTAAATAACTAATTACTTAAATTGTTTTAAAATTTAAACAAAAAACACGTGAATTTAGGTATTGAGGGGGAGTCTGAAACTAGGCTTAATTACATTTTAGAATGGAACCCCACCCCAGCCATCCCCACTTTGAAATTTCAAATGGCACCTCTATATTGTTATACTTAAATATGAAAGAGGACTTATTTGTTTGTTATAGTCGCTTGGCAACCTGTATTTTTGTTATTATCAGTTGATTGTAGGATGAAAACACAGCTTATTTTGTGTAATTTCCTAAACTTAATCAATATGGATGATTTATATTCTCTGTTGAAGGGTATACACCATTTTAAAATAATTTAATAGACAAACACAACTATTTCATGAAATGCTCAATAAGTTCTCGTAGCTTTATTCTCTTCAGCTGAAATAAACAATAACAATTCAGTTTGCCAGGCGAAGATAGAAAACAAAAGATTCGAAAACAAATTAATGAAGTATATAAACAATTGAATGCTCTTTCATATTTACGTATAAATATATGTGTGGGGTGGGGGTAAAATCTAAAATGCAATTAAGCCTGGTTTCGGATTTCTCCCTTAATATCTTAATTGACGTTTTTCTTTGTTTAAATTGAATTCAATTTAAATAATTATTATTTAGACTAGGAAGTTTTGAAATGAATAATAATACAGACGTGGACAAATTATTAGACTAAAACGTTTTCTTGGAAACACAATATAATTCGTCATATCGACTATCACTATAATTCACAGAGGCTCTACTGTTGTAAATATGATTGTTTACATATTCTGGTATATTATTCCAATGGTTGAGTATATTTTTTTCTGGCTATGTTGGTACTACTGGTGTTTTAATTATATACTGCAGAAGATATTCTCCCATGGCCTTCAAGAAGACCGGACATGAACGAAATTGAAAATCTGTGATCTATACTGAAGAAGAAAGTGAACAAAAAGAGGCTTACAACAAAACATGGACTCATTCAAGAACTGTCTGATATTTGGCTAAATTATGCTGATATTCAAAGAAAGTGTCAAACTTTGGTTTCCAGCATCCCTGACAAAATCAACGTGTTAATAAAGAATAAGGGAATGTTCACGAAATATTAGTAACCTCAAGACTCAATTTTCTGTTCATTATATCTGTGCAAAATACATTTTTGTTCATTATTTCTACCGATAAATACAGCTTCGTTGCATATATAATTAATTTAGTCTAATAATTTGTCCACGTCTGTACTAATAAAAATAATAAAACAGAGTTAGTATTTCAAACAAACCTCATGTATTAGATACTCGTACCATAGAAGTACAACTGTTTTAAGAAGAATGCATATAATAATAATAATAATAATAATAATAATAATAATAATAATAATAATAATAATAATAATAATAATAATAATAATAGTGATTTTAACAAACGAAAGTTTTCTGAGACTCCTTTCCGACAAAATTAAATATTAGAATAGGAAACATTAAAGACATTCATCAATTAAAACACCTGTACAATTCACTTACTACTACTTAAAGATAGGGCCTATCTGTATCTGCATGGAAATTGCAATCTCTCATAGGTCTATGTTAATTGTGCATTAACTTACATGAAGCTAACAAGCAAACGTTCTGATGAGGGCAGATAAAAAAGTTAAATTTTTTTCTTCCACCATGTTAACAATGTCAAAAGAAGTGCTTATACAAATTTTGGCCACTCGACCGCAATTACGAGGGCCGTAAAAATAAGTTTTTCAGGGGCCGTTAACAGAAAAAGAACACAGTTTCATTGCACAAATTTATTGGAAGATACACAGCAATAATTTAGCTATTTTTAACATATTTTCCATCGTAATTAAGACATTTCTCATATCGTGGGATCGACAGAGAGAGGTACAGACGCAGTCAAACGCTGGTTCCGATCTGAGGCGGCTGACTTCTACGACACAAAAATTGATCTCATTGTATGACAAATATCTCAATTCCAGTGGGGGGGATGTTGAAAAATAGCGCAACAATTGCTGTATCTGTTGTAATAAATTATCCATGCAATTGCGCTTTTTTTTCTATAAACGGCCCCAGGGAAAATCACTTTCTGGACGGCCTCGTAATTGCGGTCGAGTGGCCAAAATTTGTATAAACACTTCTTTTGACATTATTAACATGGTGGAGGGAAAAAATGTAACTTTTTCATCTGTCCCCATCAGAACGTTTGCTTGTAAGACATTAAAGTAAATTAAAGTTTTCTTCTATATATAAATCAAGAGGAGAAAGAAGCGACAAGCAAAAGTGGAAAGAACAGAGCCCTTTAAATTCCGAAGCGATGTTGGAAATGTACTCGCTTTATTTTTAAACGTCACGGCATAAAGCATTTAGTCCTTTCGAAGTAGTAACTCCAGCGTTGCCTCTATCACATTCCTTCGTCAGATTTGCAATTGGTATTCAGCTTTGAATTGCGATAGTTCTCCAATTCTATTTGTTTACTCTTATAGCTAAATACATAGTTCCAACTATGTCAGGTTTACTATATATTTACATTAAAATACCAATCAACATTTCCAACTTTCCTTCACCCCAAAGCAAGTCAAGAAATTCGTTTATTAATTTTCTTGTATCCCTCTTCTTTTGCATTACAAGGTAACTCAACTTCCAAGAATATTGTTAAATATTTGGTAAATATTAATTATATTTGTAATACTGTTTTTTTGTCACGCGTTGTACCATCGTGATTTAAGGCACCATGATAAGGACTCTTGTTACTGAATGAGACCTGGTTGGAATTATCAAGAGGAAGGAATATTCCTATAAAATTTCCTTCAGTGAATGGGACCGGTGTCAACCCAGCATCGTGATGAATTTGTAGGGCTACGATAAGTAGCGAAATCCAGCTATAGCGGTTGGGAGGGATAATTATGCTGAACAAATTATACCTCTGTTCTGATCGGATGATTGTTAACCTCTGTAGACGTAAAGCCAACCACCGACTGGTCTGTCTTGGTTCTTCATAGGCTGTTTCCGCCATTTCTATATTATACTTTATTTTGATATATTAGTTACATCAACATTGATTTTATCGCTGAAATATGACAGCTTTACAAAAGTTGAGAATCTTACAATAACATATTTTATATACTTGTAAATTAAACATTTTTACAACTAAACACGAAACCTAACCTCACGAATTTATCTTGTAGTTATGGTAAGAAATTTTCGAAAAGCAAGTTCGGAACTTTATAATGTAAACGAAGCGAGATACGCGAAGTCGATAAAAAGTTTTATTGACTTCCGATGAGGTAGGGAAAAGTTAGAACCGAAGTTTTTTTTATATCTTAATCGAAATATGCATTAAAGGGACTTTTTTAAACTATAATTAATAAATTCAAAACATCCGATCCTTTACCCTTTTTGAGTGTACATATTGTTTCCTAGTAAAATATCAGTTTAAATTTAAGGCAAACGCATGTTAAATTATTCTTGTCAATATTAATTTTCTAACGAAATATCTCTGTAAAGCACATACAAAGGATATGTAGGAAACTAAATTCATAAATACACGTATGTTTGTAGAGGTGTTAGGAGGTGTGATAAGTAATAATTTAACAATAGCTAATCTCGTCTGCAAATACCTCGAGTAGCGAGTTATAACACAAAATATTTGTCTGTAAACACCAAAAACCCAGGTAAACTCATTCTGATACGTACGAATTGGTGTGTATTTAGTATAGGAAAGATTTACTAACAGATCATGCGAAAGACTGCACTGATAACAAAATTATTTCTACCGCTTTTATACTGGAATTATATTTGTCCATGTTCAGTATTAAGCAGTCAGTGCAATTTATTTAATTCTTACTCGTTAGAAGATTATTATTTTTTCTCTGCGGTAGGTATCCGTAGTTGAAGAAATTACTTGAAATAATTGCGTTCTACAGTAAAACCTGTGTAGTTGACTCTGCATCACTGACCACCAGGACTACAGTTGTGAAGTAACGGTTAGAATGTTTGACCGTAAAACGAGAGGGTCCAGGTTCAAATTCTTGTAGCGACAAGTTACCTGGTTTAGGTTTTTCTGGGGCAAATGCTGAGTAACTTTCGGCGCTGAACTCTGGACTCATTTCGCTGGCATTATCACCCTCATTTCACTTAGACGCAGTTGATAATGTGTCGTAAATTAAACCAATAAGAATACATGACCACCAATTTTAATGACTACATTCCTATACAGTAGGTAGGGCAAATTTCCATTGGTTTATAGGCCTATATAGAATTTTTCTTTAAGTTGACCACCTGTCTGGCTTTAATCTTGACCACAGTTTGGTAATATACACTTTTTACCTGTGGAACACTGTAATTGTTGAAAATTGGCTATTTGTAAGTGTCTTTAGGCGAAGAACTTACAGTTCAAGAAGAAGTAACCTGAATGCCAAAGTGCAGGGAAAATTTTTGACTGCAAATGGGGGAAAAGAGAAACGCTGTGATGATGAAAGCGAAATCCCTGTACCAGAAGAAGAAATAGACGACCCGGTTCAAACCCACAGTGAAGCCCCAAAATGTTTTTAACAAATTAATTAAATTTTCCAACACCAATAAATATTTATGCTGTAAAAAGGCTGTTTCAATTAGGCAAATATAAAAACATTGAAATGATGATGCTTAAATTTAAGATTACCATGAAATACACATTAAAATACTGCTTTATTCCGAAGCACGTACTATATTGCACTGTAATTTTGCAGATCTTATAATGAAAATTGTGAACATTCATACAGACTTTCAAATTTTCAATGTAACAGTACACATTAGAAAGTGATGTCCACTAGCATCAATACAGGTCTGGACTCGTTTTATTTTATTTTGAAACACTTTGACCAGGTCTTGTTAAATTCAGCCTGTCGCGGTTATTTCAGCTTGTAGTTTGTCCAGTGTGCGTGACCGATTTCGATACACTGCAAATTTTCCTGGTGGTGTCAGGTCTGGGTAGCGTCGAGACCATAGATTGTTAAGGTGATGAGTTTTCCAAAAGTCTCTGTCAAAGGCTGTAGAGATCAGTCAGCTGTCTTGTTGAAACCATAAGTACGGTACTTGATTTCATTTTAATTAAGTTTGCCAGTGAAATTGTTTCTTGGAATTTGTAAGAACATTTCTACTGCACTGACTGAATACATCTACCTCGGCCAACTAATGTCCTTTCAGAACAGACGAAAGAACGAGATTCAAAGAAGAACCGGAAACGCATGGACGAGATTTTGGAGTCTCAGTTTCATTCTGACAGACAAGTCTTACAATTTAAAATTAAGGAGCGGAGTCATGAACAGCTGCATTGTTTCAATTCTCCTATACGGAGCACAGACATGGTCTCTGACGGAAAAAGAGCGGGACATGCTCAGAAAAATGCCTACAAAAAATGGAGAGGAAGATGCTGAACATCACACTCAGACACGGACTACGTAACGAAGACGTAAGAAGACAAACACATCTCCAAGACGCAGCAGAAACGGTCGACAAGCTGAAGAAGAAATGGGCAGGACACGTGATGCGACTCAACGCAAACCGGTGGACACACATCCTTACGACAGGGGACCCAAGGATTGGCAAACGGAACGCTGGAAGACAGAATACAAGGTGGACGGACGAACTGAGATCGAGATTCGGCCATCTATGGTCAAGAACAGCGAAAGACCGATAACAATGGAAACTAATCACAAAGCGACTTGCAACCCAAATAGTGACTAGTGAACAGTGAACCCTTCAGTGTTAACCTAGACAGCATCCCAAACTATTACATTATAAAAGTGACCATCATTCCCGGAGTGGCTAACCGAGAACTGCTTGACAAGCCATCCTGCAAAGTCAGGAGGGATTTCGTGGCTAATTCTTAATTCCGTATAGCTATCACCTTCCCGAAACGGAAAAATTGGACAAGAAAATCATGTTCTTCTTGGGAAAGTATCATGGCGTCTTCTCGAAGGACACAGGAACTGCGACAATTACTGTTGAAACAAAGAGTAAAAGAAAACGTTTCTCTGGCTGGGTCAAGTGAACAGTAACTTTTCGAACGCTCTGTATAATATTGGATTTTATAATATAAAAGGTGTATCTATTACGTTTATATCCTTTATAGTTCCATTAATTATATAGACCTGCATAGTTTAATCTTCATAAATCTTTGCAGATCTCTTTAACTTGACTACCTCAGTAATAACTAGGTATAACCGGAAAGAAAGATGGTTAACTCACACAGGTTTTACTGTATGAGGAAATGAAATTACCGTGTTTTGAACTAGAAATTGCTTCGTTATACTTATTTGCAAGACGAGACGGTTTCTGCACTGGAAGAATTAGGCATCCACAAGAAGGAATTGGTGTTTCCCCACGATGCGGCAATATCAATCCCAGAGAATATGTGTGGGCCAGAGTTGTCGTGTAATAGCGAGAAGCTTTCCTCTTATAGTCCAAGCTCCTCGCTTGCTATGGACGTGGAAGGGTAATAGACGCTAGACGAGTATAAGCCCTCCCAGTCTGCGGGCGGTCGATCGACCGTGGGAGATATCCTTTTCTCCTGTGATAGAACAGGGAGTGGGAGGCTAGTCGAGGATGGACGTGCCAAGGGACCCCAGTCAGTTAATCTTCATGGAAACGACTTTAGACACACAGAATGCCAAAGAAAACAATCCTGCGCAAGGAAAGAGTTGCACGCAGGGAGAGTAGACATTTTTGCATTTTTGTGTAACTTTGTAGATTCAGACTAAAATATATACAGAAATCATTTACATTATTCTACATTTTTATGAACGTCAGAATTATTTTCTTTACCTTCTTATTTTGCTTTCAAATTTCAAATGCTAGACCGTATTTTCTGATTTGTCCTCACTTTTGTGAAAGTTATCAATAAAACATATTTTCCAGTCTTTGCATTTTAATATTTGGACTCTACATGACGATTAATCACTACAACCACTACGCTTTTAAGTGATTATTATTCCATTGCTTTGTGATTGTACAGTCATTCATGTAATACTGTTTTTAATTCATCTTCTCCACTTTCACATCATGGAACTTATCGTATCTTATTATTTTGCCATTCTACTTGAGTCTTTATGCCCATAGTATCACTATATGCTACTAGACCTTAAGATGCCATTAATTGGCGAAAGCTCTCGTCACGTTTGATTGTGTAATGACCTAATGTAACTTTTCTATTATTCTTAGGTTAATAAGACAATTATTGAAGGAATATTATACTTATTTCATTTAAAAGAAAGAAAGTTTAGTAATACCTTAAAAGTAATTATGTAGAAAATTTTATCTTGATTGTAGTAGCAATAGTAGTATTAGCACTATTAGTAATAGCAGTATAATTGAAGACTTCGGAGGTAAATAATGATAACCTACATTTAAAATTTGCATACATTTTAATTTTTACTGCAAACACAAGAGGATTGTCATATATTTCAAGAAGGATAATCCAATCATTGTTAACATATTTACATAATTATTTAACCAAATCAAAAATAATGTGACTTATAGGTTGTTAACAACCACAAAACTGCCAATCTCAATTTTGAGGGTTATCATTGTTTAACCTCGAGGTCTTCAAAATTCAAGGCATATTTACAAACACAACACTCCAAAATAAATAACAGATAACAAAGGACAAACTATAAACAGTCTCCTAACAAAGCAGTATTGTGATGACGAACAAAAATGCTACGAACTTATTCATCTACCTAATAGTTTATACTTACTAATATATTTATTGCATATCAAATTAATGGTGTGTTTAAACTGGCCGTAAATTCTTCAGCCATATTTAGAACACCGATAGAAGGAAAGATAAAAGTGTTAGTGAAACCGAAAAAGACAGCAGTGGTCTGGTTTTTAAAAAAGATTGATCATTGTCTACAGTGGTTAAGTGTTAAGGGCAACTGCATTAAACAAAACACAAACACGGAAACACTTTGTTTCATAAGAGACGTTGTCTCCTGAAACTGACAGAGTTGTATAGTTATGGCTGGTCATAAATAGGTCACTGTAGCGATCCGGGTCTAGCTAGCTGCGGCAGTATTTAACAAAGGACTTCAAAAAACATGTCAATTCCGATCGTGCGTTTTCGACTTTCATGTTTATCAACAAGGCCAGAGAAATAGGGGCTGCAGAAGTAATATTGCCAGTGGCATACACAGCAAAGTTCAAAGAGTAAGAAAGTGTATGGATTGTTATGTTTGTTTTAGTAAACTATATAACCTGTGGAACAGAAATTATTTTTTTTAACGGAGGAGGTTTCACCGCACTTTGCACCGTGAATTTAACCCGGGCTAATACTGATGATGATGATGATGATGATGATGATGATGATGATGATGATGATGATGATGATGATGATGATGGTATGTTAACAAATAATGACGAAACTAGTTCGAGGCCTAACGCCGAAAACTATCCAGAAATTCTGTTGCAATTTGTTGAGAGAAAACTTCGGAAAGAACTCCAACCAGGTAACTTGTCTCAACTAGTCTACGATTTGAGCTCGCGCCCTCTCGTCTCAAGGTCAGACATGGTAACGACTACTCCACAGTGGTGAACTCACTATCTTCTTTATGAATTTATGACAAACATAATTCTCGAGAAGAATAAACACATGTAACTTAGTACGAAAAACTACCACTGTAATATTTCATACGTAGTTATAGTAAACAACAATCCAAATATTTGTTTTTTTCTTTCAACAAATATGGCTGCCGGTCATCCGATAATAGGGCTATGTGAGATAAAAAACTGCTTTCCACATCTGTTGAAACAGGTGAATTCACGGAGTATTTCACATGAAGGATGTGGAATTGACTTTCGAGTACATATGTACAAAAAATTCATTCAGTTGCTTATTTCTCAGCTTATTTAGAGAGATGTTGACAGACAAAAAAGATCTCATACTTCTGACTATAAAATTCGTGGTTTGAGTGGGGTTCGTCCTGTGACAGCATCCTGTTGTATCATTTCAAGACCACGTTTTTGTTTGTTTGAATTAACGTGATGCTGAACACTGAGTATATTTTTACATTAAACTAAAGTATTGCAAAGTTTACAGAAAATAGTATTTTCGTTACTGCAGGACATATGTTCACCTTACTTGAATCTTAAATTGACAAACTTGCTGCAAAATTCATCTGGTTTCTTTAGGCATCTTCAAAAACACTCTTTCGCTTTTATAACGAAGAGCCTGGATCACAAAACACGCCTTAGTGACGAAGAGACAATCACAAATCACAATTTCGTAAAGAAAGAGACTGCATCAAAATACACGGCTTCGTAACGTTAGATTAAATAAGACAAATCTTTTCTGTGCCGAAGTTATTTTGAAGTATTTGTACTAAGAAGGGTATATAGAGTGTTAGTTGGGAGGCCGGTGGGGAAAAGACCTTCGGGGAGGTCGATACGTAGATGGGAGGATAATATTAAAATGGATTTGAGGGAGGTGGAATATGATGATAGACTCTGGATTAATCTTGCTCAGGATAGGGACCGATGGTGGGCTTATGTGAGGACGGCAACGAACCTGCGGGTTCCTTAAAAGCCATTTGTAAGTAAGTACTAAGAAGGGTAGTGTATGTTTTCTATTTGCGATTGCGAGACTATCTTCAATGATAAGCAGACTAAAAGTCAGCAATGAATGTAGCTCAGTTAAAGCGGAATGACATGTTTTTCGTAGCGCTACCAGCTTTACTGACCCCGTCGTGGTCTAAGGCAGCGGACATCAGCACAGAGCACCCTGGGGCTAGCGTCTCTTACCCGCGGAGAACACACTGCACTATGGTGCATCCGTAGCTGCTAGCGGTTATGCTCTCTACCTCTTCCTGCTGCACGACGGAGCACACGGGACGGCTCCGCTTAACATTTACCCATTTCAGTGAGTGCTGACGACCACTGGTCTACGGCATCTTGCCTAAAACTCGCGCTACTGAATGCGATCTGGATCAAGTCCTTAAAAGGAAATAATTTTCTCATTAAACTTTGACCAGTGTATTGGACCGGTGACCACTCAGCATCGTGACGAATTTGGGGAGCTATGATTGGTAGCGAAATAATCGAGTTTACGAAACCAGCAATAACGGCTGGGGGGGGACCATCGTGCTAACTACGCGATACATCCGTTCTGGTTGGATGATCTTTCACTTCTGCTGAGGCATGTGGACGTAAGGCCAGTTACACGCTTGAAGAGATCTCGCTAGCGAGAAATGTGTTGCGAGAAAATTCAAAGGTTGATAACATGGATTCAAATGGACTTCCACACACTGGAAGAGATTCTCGTTCGAGGCGAAAACCTCGAGCGAGTTTCTCGCAGAAATCGGTAGCTCAGCGAATTTTCTTGACACATTTATCAAAGATGTCTGAGATGTATACTCTTTATGACGACTGAATGTAGAAAAAGATGAAGACGTAATATCACAGATGGCGATGAATTGTATTGTTTTTATTGACAATGAGGAAATATGGCTGACAATTGCAATCAGAAACTTATCGAACTTGTACGATGTCACTCGTAGGCCTTTTTATATGATACACGGGATGAAAACTATAAAAACACGAAACTTAAAGAAGAAATCCGGAGACAAATATCAGATGATCTGAAAATAAATAGAGCTATATTTATTTTTTTGAGATTTAATAATATTAATTATAACATTTGAAATAATGTATCTACGTATATGTCTTAACAGTTTACATAATTTTAATCAGAACATGGCGAAGGATCCTCTATCATATCATGAATGGCAAAAACCTGAGGTCTATTCAACCTGAAATAACGCCTAAACGTATCGTCATTCAAATCGAAATCAGTGACCGATACTCGCCCTTATCTTCGTGAGATACAATGTGATTTCCAGATATTTCTGGCTTTAATTTTAGGCCTACTTTTTCTTTTCATTAACAAAATATGTTCATATCTCCATTTCCTCATAGTCTGAAGATTCAGATTCAACTTAGCGTTCGTACATAATTTGTAAAGTGCGACAGTATACTTACAGGTTGTATATTTAAATATGACAATACAAGTAAATACATAACCTGTAATATTTCTCCCAACGAGTGATTACTATAATCAGAAAATTACTCTATGCACGAAGGCAGTACATATTCATAGCGAGGTGTGATCTGTGATAGCGAGAACTCGCTAAGTGTGTGGAGGAAGGCTCTTCGCCTCTTTCTCGCAACACATTTCTCGCTAGCGAGATCTCTTCAAGTGTGTAACGGGCCTAAGACCGGCAGCTGTCTGGTCGGTCTTGGTCCTTCATGGGTTGTCGCGCTATGGATTATTATTACCAGCTTTACTAAAATAATGTTCACAAGACGTTATTGTTGCTGGAATGAACAAGGCACGGTTTGAAAATTGCAATAGCAATGGCAGATCTTCCACCACTTTCATTCACTAATAGTGTTTTGCCCAAGGGTAGATCTTTCACTGTAAAAGTCAGCATTGCCCAATCTTTCCTATTTCATGTCTTCGTCTTTCTTAGTTTAAGCATATGATCCATATACCTTAAAGTTGTCTGTCATCTGATATCTTCTTCTGCCTCGAACTTTTCTCCCGTTCACCATTCCTTTCAGTGCAGCATTCAGCAGGTAATGTTTCCATAATTTCAGTTACCAAATACCAAAAAATAAGCTCGGAGTGATCTCAGATAATAATAACGGTAACTTTCAGTTGTAATTAAATTATTCTGGTATCAAAATATTTGAAAATCTATTTAGTTGACATATAACCCAACATCAATTACAATAATTAACACATGTGGACTCGAATTCTCTCAAAAATATTGAATGTATGTAAACCCTGTTTTATCTGTTAGAGTTATTTTTTAAGAAGTGTCATTATTTTAGTTTATGTGGAATAAATAAAGGTGTCAGAGCCATAGTGGACCAAGCGCCATGTATAAAAAACTGAGAAAACAAGGGTTAAAGTTAAGTGAATACTATAATTTGAAGAAACATATAGCAACTAATATAAATTATGCACATTAAAATTAAATGATATGTCAATCATAATTAGTCTTTGCTATTCATTTAACTTTAATCCTTGCTTTCTCGTTTTTAATATATGGCGCTTGGCCCACTATCGCTCTGCACCCTTCAAATATTTATTATAAAATTTGCAGAATACTTAGCTTTCCTATAAATTATCTTCTGAATTAGGCATTATTACTTCACCTTCAATATATAATTTTGTATTATAGTGTTGACATACTGGACCTAGCTTCTGAGCGTTTATTTCAGTCTTAGTCCTTATGACGTGGATCAATGTTTCCGACGAAGCAATGACAAGAAAATCTCATTAACAAAGAGAGTAGAGAACTTGTCGTAAATTACTTTCCTAAGGGCACCCACCCTACCAAATTGTACCACCGATACTGCATTCGTTCTTGCTCACTTACTCTGAACATGCATCTCAAATTATGGCAGCAAGTGAAAAACACCATCGCGTTAAGCAGATTTCTGTGTCGCCTAATGCTAACGAGGGAAAGACAAATAATTCGGAGTTTCTCTTAAAGTCACGAATGAAATTTCTTCTATAATGCACTACATTAATATTCTCACAATAGTAATGTCTTTGTGAACAGTGAAGTGTGAAACGTAAGCTGTTCTTAGACTTCTATTATTAAAACACGAATATTCATTTAAACAAGATATACAAGAATTCAAGCCTGGACTCAAAAGGTCCTACTCATCATCATGACGCATTTAAATCATATTTGAATTTATCTCTATTCGTATTCTGATTACACGTATGGTCTTATTAATAGGCCTAATGGATTAGGGGAAAAGTAATTTAAATTATCATTGGTATAATCCCAACATATCATTTGTTCAATATCACTGTCATCATCATTCACTGTTCTAATACGGATGATACACATTTGGAATTACAAATGTTCAGTACAGTGAAAGAATGATTGGTTATTACGCCGGAAATTTACAAGACATTGTCAACTGTATTCTAGATTTACATAATTCCTGAAACTTACGCCATAACCATAATTTAAAGTATGGCTTAATGTTAAAACATGGCTAACAATTAAATTACAAGATAATACCTATAATAAGAACATAACATTTACAACTAATGTAATGTAAATCCGTGGCGCTACAGCCCATTAAGGGCCAAGACCGACCAGCCGGCTGCTGGCCTCACGTTCACATGCCGAAGCAGAGATGGACGATCATCCAACCAGTACGGAGGTATCATGTGGTTAGCACGATGATCCCCCCAGCCGTTATAGCTGGTTTGCGAAACCGGATTTTCGCTACCTATCGTAGCTCCCCAAGTGCATCACGATGCTGGGTGGGCACCGGTCCCATACACTGGCCGAAATTTCATGAGAAAATTTCTTCCCCCATGAGGACTCGAACCTGCGCGCATTCCGTAACGCGAGTCCTAGAAAGGATTACAACTTATGTAGGGAAATAAATATTGCCTACAATTTAAGATGACAAAAAATTTACAGGTTATTACTACACTGAACGTTTACGAAATTTTATTATTATTAGTATTATTTTTATTATTTTTTTTATTGAATCATTCACGATGATTTAGTGATTAGCAGTAATTGTAATGTGACGAGCTCCATAAAGTTTTGGATTCGTAATGAACTTGAAATCTTAGCTGTCTCAAAATTTGTGAAGGGAAAGAAATAAGAACAGCGTGGCAACATCTCTTAGCGATGTTTGAAGATATTATGTCGAAAATAGCTTACATTCCATCCAAAAAAAAAAATTGATGAATCTTTGAATAGAAAAATCATTTATTTGACATACCTTAATGCTGAAATAAAGGCAAGAAAGTTTTATTTGTGAAGCAATAGAAGAATAATACCATTATTATTATTATTATTATTATTATTATTATTATTATTATTATTATTATTATTATTATTATTATTATTACTCTATTATCAATTACTATACATTAAGTTATTATAGTATTTTACTCTGTAGTTCATCATTTTATAAGAACCCAATACAGTATTTTTATTTTTCAAAATAATAACTAGAAGAACTGTGTAAAGTATTTAAAGAAGTTGTGTTAGTGTAAACCTACATACAAGTAAAAATTTCATAAATAGTAGTATACGAAAAAATCAATATTGTGAATGAATATTTTTGCTTTCAGTTTTACTTACTGTAGTTATTTTTATACCAATATTAAGTTATTGCGAAACCCTTTCCCAGTCCTTTCAAAGGCACTATAACAAAGTTTAATTATACCTCCTTTTTGAACATCACCACAATCACCACTACCAAAATCATAATAATTTTTTCTTCTAATTTTGCGTGTAATGTTATTATCTTAGTCCTCAAGCTATTCACTCCCTGCTTACGTAGTTGGCATTGATAAAGGCCACAACTTAGAACACCACTGGGTAAATACAAAAAAAAAAAAAAAAAAATTAACACGCAGAGTCACTTTGGTAGAGTAGTAAAATTCCACATTATCCTCAAAGAAATGAAGCCAGGGATCTCTGAATTTGTGAATCTTCTAATACGCTACTGCTAGCAGCAGATAAGATAAAATAAATTTATAAAATGGGTTTAAGATACATCCTTTCATATTAAATTATTAATTTAATTCACACTTATTGTTTTGAAAGTATTATGATATGATGCTCTCTGATTTATCTTTTCCCCACCGCATTAACACATGTTAATTATTATTTCGAAATTATTAGGATGTCAGAAGCCGTAGAATATAAAATTTGATCACCCAGTTATGAATTTTAAAGTACTTGTTACAGAATTTCGTACAGTTAACTGTATACTTTTATTAACGATTTTTTATGATGCAGTGACCCGATAATGGAGTTTTATAGTTAATTAGCATGTTTCACGCTATAATTTCAACAAAAATCAGATGGCGAACGAATTTCATTTGCGCAATAGCATGTTATTCCTATCTGATACTATTAATTATTAACAAATAGGTCAGAGATATCATATTTCTTTTAAACTGCCCCACAGTTATGCTATTGGCTCATGCTTTCGTTACATTAGAGATTAATCGATATTATAATTTGTTGGTACGGATGTATGGCTTTGACTTTCGATACTACGTAGAAGTCTAAATTGGTGATGAAGATTACTGCAGCTTGAAATATAAATCCTATAAACCTAATAAAACGCACTTTCATAAACGTTTAAATAATTAATTTGACATATTTAAAATTTAGTCACTAAAACTAAAACATTAATTAATATTTTATCAAAGTCTTATACAGTTGTTAACAAAAATGTTTCCAAGTCATTGTCATCCTAAATTAATTTATATGTTTTAATCAACTGTATCAATCTTAAAATAATTCAATGAAAATCTATTGGATTCTGATGAAAATTTTTTTAACGTGCAAGTAAAGTAAGTCAGAAACCTGAACAAACAGTTAATAAAACAAAAGGTAAGTGAAAAAATCAATCAATATGACAGCGAAAAGATCAGTGAGTGTATAAATTAACGATTCAGTGAAGAAACCAACGATTTAGTGAATAAATCAACGATTCAGTTTACAAATTAATGATTCAGTTAACAAATCAACGATTCAGTTTATAAATCAACGAGTAAGTGAATATAAATCAACGAGTCGGTGAGTATAAACAAAAGAGTCAGTAAATATATATCAATAAGTCAGTGAATAAACCAATGAGTCACTGAACAAACCAGTCAGTTAACAGTCAGTTATTCAATGTGTAAGTAAATGAGTCAGTGAATCAGTCAGTAAATAATAAACAGTAACTCAGTGAATGAATAAATCAATATAAAGATGATTATATCAATATGTGAATAATTAAATCAGTAAGGAAATCATTAAATCAATGTATGATTAAATCAATTAGTGCATGATTAATGGCCGGTGGATAGGGGCCACTTACCTATTCGATAACACTATTTCTGCGATAAGTGTTTCTAAAACATTGGATAGAAGTTATCGACTACATAAAACTTACCATAACTTATCTGAAGCTAAATGACCAGATAACTCGTTATGAATTCGATAAACATTCAATATGGCGACTGAACAACTGTTACCCAAGCCAGAGCAATAGTGATGTTACACAAATTGGTGATAGCTAAGGGAATGTAGTTTAGAGAACTATAATTAATAGATAATTTTGTTAGGGAGTAATGGCACATTTTTCATAATTATGGTGGACTGTAACAATTATTACATAAAGGTAATTTTAATTTCAGTAACATTGAAGAATATTGTCGGATAACAATAATTATTTAATATTTCATGAAATTTTAAGGTATTATCTTAAATGAACTAAGTTCGACATTTAGATATACGAGAAAAAAATCAATATCCACCCAAAAACTCTATCGAATTGGTGTCAGTTTTCAAGATTTTAGCTTTTTCATTACATTCTCAACCTTATAACAGTATAAGAGGATACGTAAGGGGCCACAAAAGTTCCGAGTGCGCGCATTTCCTATTTTTCTTCTTCTAGTTATTTTCTTTCACTCTCTCACTGTATCCTTTTACAGTTAATATATTTTTGTCAACTCTCTTTATTCCTACAGTTACTTCGTTATTCTTAAATATATTATATCTTTTACGTATATACAATCTTCAGCAACATGTACAGACGCGATTGCTCCTATAGACGACAACCTTCTCCTAATAATAATAATAACAGAAAATTGCAAACTGTGCAAAAAAATATTTCCATAAATTTATTATTTTAAAAATAGTAGAAATTTCTTGCACGGTTGGTTTTCATTTTTAAAGCGACTAATTAGGTCTACATACAATCAGTGTTGCAACTTCAATTCATAGGAGACCTTAAACGGTACTGAAGTCGTTAAATAACTTTATCATCGATGATGAATAATAATTATTTTTCTGTCCTGTGAGAAATTAAAAGTTCGAAAAATTTCTACAATAACAAACGGGTAATATTTTACAACTAAATTGAAGTTCAAATTCAATAACTTTGCAAGACTGCTCAAATAAAACTGGAAACACATGTCACCATCTAGCGACCAGATTTAAAACGTGCTATCGATTACATAGTTATTGGATAGATAGATTTGTTTTCAGAAACGGGTACAGACTTATCTATTCCATAAAGTTGTGGAACAGATAGCTATGGAATAAATATCGGGTATAAACCAATCACTGAATAAATCAGCGAGTTAATAAATCAGCGAGTGAAAGAATCGGTCAGTGAGTCAATCAATCACTCTATCAAGCTAAAAGCCAATCAATCAAAGAAATCTGTGAAAACTAACCAAAGAACCAACAGCTATCTGAACAGTATTTTTCCCCCACTTTCCTCTGATTGAGCTTCTAACTGATACGTAGAGTTATTATCAGGCAGTACTTCACTTGAAGATATGTGTCAGAAGAAGAACAAGTGTATGCATCTTAAGTCTGACTAGTGAAACATGTAGCTAGTCGGTAATGAATGCAATGGAGGGGGAAAGGAACTCGTCACCCTACCCTACTATCTCTTGGCCTAGTTGCCTCAGAAGTGGTACCTACCTCTTGTGAGGTTCAGACCTATCTTCTAACAGCTGACTAATAACTTTCCCATCAATTATTCCGGTAATATAAACATCATATTATTTTTTACTATTTTAGTAACAAATTAAATCTTACATTAGTTATTCGTATATTGTCTCTATTTGCTTTACACATTATTCCTCTTCACTTCAATTCCATAATTTCGATTGTAAATTATGATCTATTGTTTTCTGGTCTTCGAACTGCGCTTGTTATTCGTATTCAGTTGGTGATTTTATATCCGGTCTGATTATTAAATTTATTCTTTTATTCCAGACAAATATTATTATCATAAATGGAGTTTCACACTACAGTTTTCGTTACAACTCTCGTATTTATCACCAGTTCCATTGCTGAAACGTATCCTCCATATTCAACAGAACTGGTTTTGCAAAGCAAAGTTATGGCCGCGACGCCCAATCTCTAGGGGAACATTCTAGGCCAGATAGGATTGGGAAGGAAGATGTCTACGATTTATTTAGGGCGCTATCACTACATTTCCCTAGAGAGACTTAAAACAAGCCACGTACAATCTCAAGAAAGATATTATTTGTTTTTGCAGTTTTTCTTTCCAGACTTCTTAGCAACAAGGCTTACAGAATCTTAAGGCAGTTGAACTATTGTAACAGTGGATGCAGCTGCATGCAAGTTTAGTTCTGCTCTTTAAAACATCACATCGAAATGTTGCGGTTTTCTATTCCAGGTACACGTATGTTCGTCTCTTTTCCATAATATTTCCATAATTCTACTGTGATTGTAACCGTCTCGTTTCAAATATGAATTGAAAGCCGGGAGGCAAATCGATAACGCTTCATATATAACTAAAAATATATTGTTAAATTTATTTATTTATTTATTTATTTATTTATTTAAATTCAAATATACAGAATAAAGAAATATAATTACAAAAACAAACAAAGATAAATACAAATAAAATAATACAAGCAATATAAAAAGAAGATACAGTAGTATTAACAAAATTTGAGACCGAATGAGCAGCGCTCGTGCTCGGTCGCAGTTCAGATATAATATTAAAATAAAAAAAATAATATAAATAAATAAATAAGTAAAATAAAATAGGAACTAAAATATAATTACAGCGGCAATGGAATTAAGTATATACTATAATATTAACACTAGAGAAGAATAATATCGCACGTGAAAAGTAGGATTAATATATATTTCAAAATTATAGAATACAAATATAATATAGATTGATTAATTCATACACATAGGCTATAAATTTATTTAATCAAATTTAAGATATTAACACGTTTCTAATTTTCTTGTTGAATGTTAGTGGGTTACATGTTAGAAGTTCTGGGTGTAATTTAGTTAAAGCATTGTACAACCGAGGGCCAAAATTTATGCTATGCTTTAGACCAGCAGATGTGAGACATTTAGGTTCTACTAATGTTGAATTAATATTTCGTCTTGTGTCATAATTGTGTGTCTGTACTACAAACTTATTACGATTTTTATGATAAAATTTTAACAGCGTATACTTATAAATTTGTTCAATATTAAATACATTAAATTCAGAATAAATTAATTTAGTTGGATAATCGAAACGTTTCTTCAAACAAATTTTAATTATTCGTTTTTGTAGTAAATTTAACGGACTAAGATTAATTTTTGTACTTCCACCCCAAACAATTATACCATATTGAATGATAGACTGAATAATGGCCAAATAAACATTTCGTAAAACTCTAATAGGTAAGTAGCAGCGAAGATTAACGAATTTATAAATTGTTTTACGAAGCCTCTTACAAAGATAAGTAATGTGATGAGGCCATTTTAAATTCTGATCAATAATGATACCCAGATATTTTACATACGTGGCTTCTTTCAAAGGTGGACATTTACAACTTTTGGGATCTAAACAATTTTCACTGTGTATTATTAGTCGATATTTATCGCTAAATTTTAAATTTTGAACACTGGCAGCTGTTAACGAAAAAGGAACTAAAGTTGATTTAGATATATTTAAAGAAAGGAAGTTGGAATTAAGCCATTTTTTAACAATGTTAGCACCTACATTAGCATTTCTATATGCTTCCTGCCAAGAAAAACCACTGAAAATAACTACTGTATCATGAAATTTTATAATGTTTAATATTATAGGCTAAATGCATAGGAAACATTTGTTACACTTAAAATAAACTACACGAATATATGCAGAGATATATGCAACAAATAAAATAAAATAAAATAAAATAAAATAAAACAAAATAAAATAAAAATAAAACGAACAAATACATCGATGAAGTTCTTTGAAGTTACGACGGCAACAAACGTTTTGATTCTCAAGGTTAGAAATAGCAATAAAAGTAAAAATGTCACGATAATGCCACATTTTTCTTTTGTCTGTTCCGGTAGCCATTTCTTCCTCGATTTTCTCAACTCTTTTCTTCTCTTCGAAGCTTGTAAGGTGCATTCAATATATTTCCGAACTGCATTGTTTATTGTACCGTTAAACATACATTTGCGTCTCACTGAATATCATTGTTTCCATACCTGTTGAGTTAGTATATCAAACAGCGTCAGATTGTCTTTAAGAACTGATCTCCAATACGTATTTTTGTGCAAACATATCAAGGACCTGCTGCGATTTTTTTCTGGAATCTTTCCACATACGCCTTATGGCTAGTCTTCTTCTCTACCTTTAGAGTGACGCATTTAGTATAGATTCCAGGCGATCCTTGGTTCTAGATTATATCACAGTCTACTATATACAGTCACGAAGCTTGAGTTTTGAGGGTGCTAGAAACAATAGACTGTGACGGTACTACTTTACATTGCCTGTAATGAGGCGATATTAACAATCCTAGTGGTGAGCAACTATCTAATGTTTGCATATATACTATGTATTGAGCTTCGCGACTGTATATACAAGACTGTGATTATACTAGATAACTTCTCTGTTTCTTATGGCCTATGTGTTGTCCCTTATATTTCACAGCTACTGCGTTTAGTCTGTATTCTGGCATCCTTTCTAAATGTTCACTCCATCTTCTGTCATTTTACGCTATTTAATCTAATTCTGGTTCCACCTATAGTTGTCTCACTTCTACATTTGACTTTTTATCTAATAACGGTACATCTTGCAGTATCAGTAATTCTTAAAATTTCATTTTAGCCTCTCGAATTATTGTTTTATCTTCTCTTGTTCCAAATCTTTTCAGGAATCGCTTTCGTGCTTAAAAACTGTCACTGCTGACAATTACTGTATCTCTAGTGTAACATAAAAATTTTAACCTCTTATATATACAGTAAAACCTGTATTAAACGACCACTGCTATTTCCGTGAAAAATTGGTCTTTCAGAGATGTGGTCTTTCAATAAGGGGAGTTATTTTATACAAATAATTGGTTAAAGCATTTCTACGTTATTCAAATAAAAAACATGGAGAATATTGTTAACAATTAAAGCTTAAAATCAGAACTTCAATAAAAGCTTAAAATCATAACTTTATTTCTTATTTTATGTTATTTTTACTATTTTCTCCTTTGATTCATACATACTCCTCTTCACAAAATCATAAATTGAACTCTGCTTATCTTTTTAGATTTCCTTTTTACAATCAAATTTTCAAAACTATCCTTCAACATGTTAAAAGGTTCATTTATATATTCTCCATTCATACATTCTTTCAGTGGTGCCGACTGTTGAATTAGCTGAATATTACATAAAGCTTGTGCCAGTGAAATTTTCTCGGATTGAAATTCTCTCATTACTTCAACGTCGTCGTAACCGGATTTTTCTAATAGGTAGGAGGAAAAAAAATAAATTATTGTACTGTAATTAACAAGTAACGTTTTGATTTTTCTTGTACAAAACGAAAAGTAAAACCGTCCTACGACCTGAGAAATCTTACTTTCCAAGAAACTGTTAAACAGCGGTGCAAATAACCATTTGTCATACCTGGGAAGCCGTTTGCAAGCAGCCATTGTACATTTTTCCTAACAATTTTCAACATTCCTTAAGAGATTAAGAATAAAAGATGGGCATTAACAACTTTGCTAACAATCATTTCAATTTCTAGTAGCTACTGTATGAATTTCTTGGAATTTATTTAGGTTACAGTAATGTAACAAAATACTAAATTGTACATTTTAAAAATATAGTATGGTCTTTTAAAAGGGGCAAAATTAAGAAAATGGTAATTTAATCACTGGTCGATGGTTGGGGAGAGAGATGGTCTCTTGAAAGGGGTGTGATTTACATTGGTTTTATGGATTTTTAATTCGGTTCTCTAAAAAATCGGTCTTTAGAAGGAGTGGTCTCTAAATAGAGGTGGTCTCTCAGATAGGTTTTACTGTATTACTTATATATATATATATATATATATAAAATTTACCGATATTTCGCATTACGATACTCGTAAAATAGCTCCATTTTCATAAAATCCCCGTAATGTTCCATCTGCAATATCACAGCTGAATTAACATCGCGGGTCTGTATGAAGTTCGCAAGTATATTTGTCATTATCACTGGAGAGGAGGGGAAAAGCAGTTGACCTCGCATTCTAGTGCATATTCACAGCGCTTCCAAGTTAAGTTACAACAAAGTTTAGGGGAAGGAGTTCCTAAGTTGCTATTCTAACGTTCCTCCTCTTTTGTAAGTCACATCCTCGTACACTGCTACCCTCCTTCCATTCTTCCTTATCTTTGCAAATCTCCAACTTCTAGTTCCAACATTAAGAAGGATGCCCCTTTTATTCGAGAACCCGGGACACTGGTTTTCAGGATGGGCTGCAGCATCATTAGGGGCTACGTGAGGAAACTCCAGGCTTAATGTAAAGTAGATTAGCTTCCCTCTCCCTCCAGCTCCTCCCTGTGTTATCTTACATCTTCAAGGGCGGAGTGTCCAGAGTGGGGTTGGGGGTTAGGCCGGACCTGGGGGTTCTCGCTCCGTGTTAACTACTCTGCTGGAATATGATCCCCGCCCTCTTTTCAGCCCGACGGACACCAAGTCCACTGTTGCTTCAAGCCCCCAGCCCTCTCTCAATTAGCCGCGTGCCTTCCAGAGCTGACACATACGTTTTTATTTGCTTACGTAATCTGATATTTTTTCCTCTGCAAATATAAGTATCCCCGTCAAATAAAACACGAGAACTGGGTAATTGGGTGCCAACACAATCTGAATGCTTGCATCAAGTTCCATTACGTCTCAGTTGTCGGGAATTTGCCGCATAATGACGACGTAAGCTAGAGAGTTCTGTTACCAAATATTCATATTACAGCTCCAAAAAATTTAGCACCACCTCGTACATTTTGCAGTGAAGTAGTAATTCTAGTGAATTATTTATTTTATTATATTGCGTGATCCACAGAATCTACAATTTCTAAATATGACAGTTATAATAATAATCCGTGGCGCTACAGCCCGTGAAGGGCCTAGACCGACCAGCCGGCTGCTGGCCTCACGCCCACATGCCGAAGCAGAGGTGGACGATCATCAAACCAGAATGGAGGTATCGTGTGGTTAGCACGATGATCCTCCCAGCCATTATAGCTGGTATTCGCAACCGGATTTCGCTACCTATCGTAGCTTCCCAAGTGCATCACGATACTGGGTGGGCACCGGTCCCATACACTGCCCGAAATTTCATGAGAAAATTTATTCCCCCATGAGGAGTCGAACCAGCGCGCATTCCGCAACGCGAGTCCTAGGCGGGATGCCTTAGACCGGGACGCCACGGCGCGGGACCATGACAGTTATAGTCAACAAAAAAAATGCTGTGTAATTACCATACAAAATAAATATAACGAAGTTAATTCTCAATTACTTGTCGCAGAATTGATAACGGAATCACAATATTGAGAAACCCCACATGCTCATTTTTTTTTTTTTTTTTACGAAATTGAGACATATATGATTTCGTATTCTAAACATGTAGACTCATGATATTATGAAGAGAAACCCCACGTATTCCCATCAACATTCATTTTAGCTAAAGTGTTAAAAAAAATAATTTGAACACAAATTTAGGACCTAAGACCATTTTTGTATCTCCTGAAAAGTTTATTTTTCTAGACATGTGAGGTTTCTCAATATTCCTGTTCAATTGTAGAGAAAGAGTATTTACAACAATATTTTCTTAATTGTTATTATTATATGTTGAATAAACCGAGAAAGATCGCAGTTTTATTATTATCATCATCATCATCATCATCATCATCATCATCATCATCATCATCATCATCAACACCATCATCCCTCGCCGAAATGTCGTGCTCTAAAAGGTCATGCGTAGCACTCGAGTTAAAGATTGAGCGGAAGGAATTTTCTCACGAAACTTCGGCCATCGTATAGGAACGGCGCCAACCTAACATCGTAATAAATTGGAGGAGCTAATATACGTAACGAAAATTAGTTCCGCGAACAAGCTATAACGACGAGCTAACCACGCAATACCCCCATACTGGTCGAATGATCGTTCACCTCTGTCGAGGCACGTAGATGTTAGGTCAGCAATCGACTGGCTGACAATGGCCCACTATGGACTTTCGCGCCCAGTACTAAATAATAATAATAATAATAATAATAATAATAATAATAATAATAATAATAATAATAATAATAGGCTACTGACAAATCAATTTTAGTATATTATTATTATTATTATTATTATTATTATTATTATTATTATTATTATTATTATTATTTAAGAGAGTAACAGGTAATAAAATAGAAGCTTCAAAAAATTTTTATATGATTCCATTACTGTTTATATTTAAAACATCGTCAAAATACAAGATTACGCCTTTCATAATAGATATCCAAATAGGACCATACTTCCCTTCATATACGAGGTAATAATTTTATCAATTACACAAGACGTATTTCAAATATTTGAATATAGGCTACATTTAATCATTTTGAAAGATGTGATATGGTTATTGCAAAAAGTATCTTGGTATTTAATAACAGTAAACAAGCAAGAGAAAAAAATATGAACGGAACAAGTAACAGAATAAGTTGAGATTTTCCTACATTTACTCGCAATATTAGAGAGATAAGCACTTGTAAAACGTTAATAATTTACGTATAATTCCACCTATCCGCACATTTAATGAACGTCATTGTTCAGAAATGCAGGAAGCTGTCGAAAATCTCGGTTAACCGATCATTTTTACAGTTTGAAGTAAATATTTTAATCAAACGACAACTTTGATTCTTTTGCATAAGGAGATAATGTTGTAATTGCTGATAATAGAACACATTTCTGTTTCAAAATGTGTTAAGTGATAACAATTATGATATGCAAAAAAGAATAAACGATCGATAAATACATTCTTTATATCTGTTTTCGTCTCCACACCTCTGCTTTATCTGCGAATTAGAAAGAGTTCAAACTGTGTCATATTTCCTTCCTAACAATAGGATCTGTCACCATAACTTACACGACGATGTTAGGGTGTCTGGGGTACAAACACTCCCTCCATCCATCATGCAATATATATTCATGCTAAGTAGTCAAGTACGAAGCAGATTTATGGAACTGAACTTTTTAGGTATAGCCTTGACGACAGATTATTGTATTTATGATTGTGCAGATATTAAAATGTACAATAACAGGCTTTGCCCAGGGTCGTAATTTTTGTATATGACTTTGCTCAAGCTGTGATAAAATATACACATGACAAATTATACATTTCCGCCGATAAGTTCAGGTTTGTAGCTTTCATAGTAACGATAAAGGTGGGACTCCAACGTTGTGTTGAATCCGTGATTTTAGTTCGAATCGTGCACACAGTATACGGGTTCGTTCGTTTTGAATGTGTTGTTGTGTGTCATATCAAGTGAAGGCCTGATGTCATGTTCACTTCACGCGACGGAAGCCATACTGCATGTTAGTCTAATGACATGTCAAGTATTTTTATATCCAGTCTCAGGCCACGGATTTTCAACGCCTGTAAGTCCTTGTTATTAGTGACAGAAATAGATTCTATAAACTAACTAATATTTTGTAAAATTTGTGTAACTTTTCAGTTACGGTACTTTCAATGTACAGCTACCGCTAGTATAATAATTGAGTGGTTGTGAAACAAACATTTGCGATTCTTTTCCCCAACGAAGAATTATTATTATTATGATGAAAATCAACAAAGGTTTCGTAATAGAATTTATTCTTTCGAAGTAATACTTTTGTATTCATTTTGTCACCCTTCTGGTAATTAAAAATATATACCTTTATTTACACTTATGTATTTATTGTTATAAATATCCGCCCATCGATTCATCTTGAAAATTAAGACAACAAATTCAACATTTCCATTCTCACAGAAAACATAAACTATCAAAATATATTATTTCGATACCTCACACTGACTGCAAAACCATTCTAAGATAGCCAGCATGTAAAATTGAAATCATTTGGATCCGGATGCAGAAATTTTTAACTAGGCCTATATAATATATTTTATATATTCATTTAACCATAAATCATACAGCAATTACATATATAGTTGGTAATATTATAAAAATTTAATTTAATTTTCAATTTGAACATTTTAATTAATTCATGAGTAACGAGGATTTTTTTTTAATTTTCACGTGACTTACTGCGATCTAAAGATGCCTTATAAAGAGACGAAAACGTTCGTCAAATCAACATTATAATCGATTGACAATATTTCTAAAAATAAAGACGCAAATGTAAATACAATTTTATTTCGACAATGTATTTTTTTATATTCTTTGCAGTGTTGATTTTACAACTTTGAGTTCAGTTAAGAATACAATTTATTTGTCACTTTTGTTTTGTTGCTAATGATTCGTAATTGTTTCCAAAAATGAACGAGGATCTCCAATTTTAAGGCTCTTAATGAACTAAGAAAGATTTTCTCACCAATTACCTAAATATCTCTTTATATTCCCTTGTGCTTTTAATTACAATGAATGTTTCCAAAATTCCGTCGTTTTTGTCATCCATCTGTGATTAGGATAATGAGCACTAGATTACTGTAATCGTATTTCTAAGTAAACATTTTCATGTTGCACTATATAAGTAAATGATTAATTAATTTATTATTCTATTAACAAAATAATCTTAATGAATATCAAGAAATGATAACTTTCTTCAATGCACTACAATTCAATTGATATCAATTTTATGATAATAAATTACGAAGTTCAATGTTTCTAAACTATGACCTAAGTAGGTACAACAATGTAAATTATGAATAGTAGATGTATTACTTTTCTTGAAGCAATCGAGCCTTTCACAAAAATTGTAAATAAGCTATAAATTGTAACATCGGAGTTTACAATCCACTCGAATTATGAAATGAAATAAGGACTACTAACGTAATATTTTATAGCTACCTTTAATATGTTCTCGCCTTTAGGATTCAACGAACTCTATCTTCTCCTACCATCTTTGCACTTTAAAAGTTCCTCGAACATTTTACATCACTGTTTCTAACTATTCCCTGATATCAATCATCATTGTCTTTCTTATCAGCCATCATTTTCTTTCTCATCAACAGTCATTGTCTTCCTCATCAACAATCATTGTCTTCCTCATCAACAATCATTGTCTTCCTCATCAACAATCATTGTCTTCCTCATCAACAATCATTGTCTTCCTCATCAACAATCATTGTCTTCCTCATCAACAATTATTGACTTCCTCATCAACAATCATTGTCTTCCTCATCAACAATCATTGTCCTCCTCTTCAATCACCACTGTCTTCCTTATCAATCACCGTTGCTTTCCCCATCAATCAACATTGTCTTCCCCATTAAACACCACCGTCTTTCGCATCATTACCATTCTCACAAATTTCATCAATTATCCTCGCTTTCTCATCAATTATCCTCAAATTTCTCATAATCATTCTCACCTTTGTATTAATTTAACTCAAGGTTACTGTTGTAGAAACTTTAGTTTCTCGTAAATATTCATATTTTAAATATGTATGTCACTATTGTATTGATTAAGGCTGGTTGAATGGAAAAGAGGGACCTATGACCTTAACTATGGCAACGAAAATAAAACATTATATTCTATTCTTTATTTCAATCCTACATACTTTCCACACTACGGACATTTATCTTCATGAATTATTACCTCCATCGCTCATAATCCTTTTATGCATCGTCTGTGTCAATATCTTACTCTAGCTTCAACAAGCATTATCGTCATCATCCCAATGTTTTTAAACGATTATTATATCAATAACTTCTGTTATTGTCAGTCGCCCTAGTTATCATCAGTCACTGTTGTTGTCCATTACCCTTGTTCCTGTAGGTCACAGCTATCACTGTAAACGATTCCCAAACTGAATGTCCAGTAACATTTCGTCCACAGTATTTGCTTCCACCAGAAATTTTCGTCCAGTTGAGATTTTAATCTACAGTAATTTTATGTCCATAACAATTTTTTCACATATTTATGTCAACTTATAAAAATCGTCCACTGCATGATTTTGTCCACCATACTGAAATTTCCTAAGGCATTTTCGTCCACTGCATACATTTTCAGTCATTTTTAATCCACAATATTTATGGTACAATGTAAGATTAATATATTATTGTTTACAGAATTATATAAAGCGACTTTATTTCAGTTATATACAATGAAATTAACTACAAATTTAATTTTACATTTTGTGTTCTGCTTACAGTACGTAATAATGAATTCCTTTCTGGCAAATTCAGTAGTGAGCTATTTCCTGATCTTCAATAGCATGAATTCCTTCCCTTACTACGGTTGCGGAAGGTTCATCTGGGTGTTGTTCGGCACTTGTTTTGATGCCTGCCTCAATGTTTTTTGCAACAACTTCAGTTTTATTCCCAACATGTGTCTGATTACTTTTCTCATATACTTCAATGTAAATATGTATATTCTTATTTGTATCACAAGAGCATTATGCCATTAGGAAAGTTCAGGATAACAGGCAGGGTTTGGAATTGAATGGGTTACATCAGCTTCTTGTCTATGCGGATGACGTGAATATGTTAGGAGAAAATCCACAAACGATTAGGGAAAACACGGAAATTTTACTTGAAGCAACTAAAGCGATCGGTTTGGAAGTAAATCCCGAAAAGACGAAGTATATGATTATGTCTCGTGACCAGAATATTGTACGAAATGGAAATATTAAAATTGGAGATTTATCCTTCGAAGAGGTGGAAAAATTCAAATACCTTGGAGCAACAGTAACAAATACAAATGATACTCGGGAAGAAATTAAACGCAGAATAAATATGGGAAATGCGTGTTATTATTCGGTTGAGAAGCTTTTATCATCCAGTCTGCTGTCCAAAAATCTGAAAGTTAGAATTTATAAAACAGTTACATTACCGGCTCTTCTGTATGGTTGTGAAACTTGGACTCTCACTCTGAGAGAGGAACATAGGTTAAGGGTGTTTGAGAATAAGGTGCTTAGGAAAATATTTGGGGCTAAGCGGGATGAAGCTACAGGAGAATGGAGAAAGTTACACAACACAGAACTGCACGCATTGTATTCTTCACCTAACATAATTAGGAACTTAAAATCCAGACGTTTGAGATGGGCAGGGCATGTAGCACGTATGGGCGAATCCAGAAATGCATATAGAGTGTTAGTTGGGAGACCGGAGGGAAAAAGACCTTTAGGGAGGCCGAGACGTAGATGGGAGGATAATATTAAAATGGATTTGAGGGAGGTGGGGTGTGATGATAGAGACTGGATTAATCTTGCACAGGATAGGAACCGATGGCGGGCTTATGTGAGGGCGGCAATGAACCTTCGGGTTCCTTAAAAGCCATTTGTAAGTAAGTAAGTATCACAAGAGCATTATATATAAGGCGTTCAGAGCTAAAGTGGATCAAGTCACAAATTTACATAAATTGAGTTTAATTCATTTTCTGATTATCTGAAGTTGTATCTTTTTCGAGCAGTAATAGATGAAATCTTAATTCCAAGCATTCGCCGGTAGGTGACACCAGTCACTTTTGGCTCAGATTATTTGTTCACGATGTTCTGAGCCATATTGGATCAAGTCATCAAAGCGTTGCATGAATTAACATCACAGTTGTTTATATTTTATAAATCTAGAATTTGAAAATGGAGCAATAAAATTACTGCTAATGAAATTAGATAATCCAATAGAGCAAGTTAACTTTAAGTCCTATTATCTCAAAACTAAGTCTCATGGAGATGATCCACTTTAGCTCTGTACGCCTCATATAATGATTTTCGCACTTCGAATACGATCGGTTTCCACTTTTGCTGAATGAGTGGAACCGATACATTATGTAATTGTTATAAACTATTTTATCCTTGCCTTTAGACGAAGACAATAAATCTGCCATTATAATGTCTCTGAAATTGTACTGTAAAAATTTGATTCCTCATTAACACTTTTGACACATAGCCTACATTAAATTGGATTTGAGTATCATGGAAACCGTAAGAAAGCACATTAATAATAAGGAAACTGTTTTCTATTAACTGAAATTCAACTTGCCTTGTATTTAGTTGTATGCAAAAAGTTTTAAATGGACTCCAGAAAAAATGGACAGAAAATATGGACCAAAGAAAATGAACAAAATATTTGTGGAATTTTGACATTAATGGACAATACTCAAAATGAACGCAACCTTTATGGACAAAAAGAAGTGGACGAAATGTCCGTGTAATAAATGAAGACGGACTATACGACTGTGGACAATATAAAGTGAACAAACCGATCTGGAATGCTGTAAACAATCCTCATCACCATTTCTCTGTCATTTATAATCCTAGCATCATTTTTAATTGTAATAATTAGAGCTCATTATCATCTTTACTCATCTATCATCCTTACCATTCGATATAATCATTATCCCTACTTATAATCAATCAAATTAAACCTAGATCAGGCAGATAAGTCGAAAAGATATATTTAGTTTGCTATTTTACGACGCTATTTGAACTGTTATGGCTACCTAGCGTCTGGATGATATGAAGGTAAAATGTCAATGAAATGAGTCCAGGGTCCAGCGCCGAAAGTCACCAAGAATTTTCTCTTAATGAGTTGAGGGAACACCCCGGAAAAACCCCAACCACGTAACTTGTCCCAATCAGGATTTGAACCGGGGCCCGCTTATTTCATGGTCAGGCATGCTATTACTCCACAGCGGTGGACGAAAAGATATTCCAGATATGGATATCTGCTGTGTAAAATAAACGGAGTTTCTATCATGATAGGCGGAGTATGGGTCGGAGTATATTTGGATATAAATTCGCTTACATGAACACTACCTATCTGCTTCAAGGTGGCATGAATGAGTTTTGCTCCTGCGGAAAAAAAATGTCGAGATGAAATGCACACCGAATCCAATATTGTATTCACCACGTCTTATATAGAAATCTTCCAATCTTTTATGTAGTATGTTGGTTACGTTTCATACCTAACCCTCTGGAGAGCGAAAGAGAGGGATAGTATACGGTAAAGAAAGAGAAAACACACACTGACGACAGAATGAAGATCACTGCCGACTTGGGCAACGAAGTGTCAGGCACATTGACTCTGCGGATGAAAGATATTTCCTCTGTGAATGCATAATGTGCAACAAAATGTGACATTCAACACTGGTGGCAAAACTAGAGGATACCTTTAGGTGTGACCCAACACTTTTTTCTCTCTCCTCTCTTTTTCTAAACTTTTTTTCCACGGTTTCTCTGTCGCTGCTGTTATTTCAGCAGAGATTTCTAACTCTCATACCAGTTCTCGGATTCAAAACCAGAATCATAAGTGCTTCTAAAACTTCTCAAACTAAAATAAAAGCGATTTATCTGTCTCAGCTTCCATATATCCACCGATCCATCCTTCGCTCTCCCCTTATCCATCTTCATCCATCACCAATCATCCATTCGTTTTGTCCATGCGTCCGAGTCCATCTATCTTTTAATATTTTCTGTTTTCTCTGTCATTTCCCTCTTCCTTACTCTTTCATTATTTTCCATTGTCTAAAGTACGGGTTTTCCTCTGGTTTATTTTTGTCCCTTTCAAATCCAGCTGCCGTATTCTTTCTTAGTTTCTTATTCATTTTTCTCAAATGCAATTTTTTGCGACGTAGGCCCTGCCGTACCGCGAATTATATGAGATGCGTCGGTCCATAAACCCCATGCTTCTCGTCTGTCAATGTCTTCAGCTGTAGCATAACACTCTGTTACACTGGGAATTTGAACAAATGACAGACATCCGACTTTTCCCACCCCGTGCATAACTTTATTCTCAGTGGAGTCCGAATTCACAGTGGCCAAAAGTAACACACACACGCAAACATATTCAATTCTCACCTAACTTACAAACCCTGAATTAATCGGAAGTACTTTGTAAGCCTAATTCAAATTTATTATTATTATTATTATTATTATTATTATTATTATTATTATTATTATTATTATTCAACGATTATGCTTAAAGCCTGTTCCGGTTTCACAGGTTCCTTTCTCCCCTTTGGTCTATAGTTCAGGATACTCCTAGGTATATAGTTGCAATCCATTCTATATAAATCGTATATGGCTCTCTATAATGGCGAATCATTTCCACTAAAGAAAAAACGTTTCGTTCATTCCTTATACCTTCACTCCTGCTATCAAGATGGGTAAAAAGGATTATCCCACTAATGATTTTTCAATCTTATTTCAATTTTCCGCCATATATATTTTTAATTCTATGTATTTGTCCGATATATATCTACTAATATTTTGAAATAATAGTAACACAAATAATTAATAATTAATAAACACTTTTCAACGTAGTCCCCAGTACGTTCAATGCAAGTGTTTCTTTGTATTATGTTAAAAAGTGATGAAGTGTTTATACTCTTATTGTACATATTCATTAATCAAACAATTATTAAGATTACTCTTTGACTCTCCCTCGTATGTTATCTCATAGTGTGACCAGTTACGTATCTAAAATTAATTACGTAAAGTTTAATTTTTGGTCCTACAGAATTTATCTGTTATGTTAACAATTGTTATTAGAGAAGAAAAAATCGCTCCGGCGCCGGGGATCGAACCCGGGCCCTTGGTTCTACGTACCAAGCACTACGCCGAAGTTCACTCCTATAGTGTTTTTCCCTTTTTGGCTTTCTCCATGTTCGACATATATGAAGTCAATTGTCATTATACAAGGAGCGCACTCAATTGAGTGACTTGCTGACCGGGATACCACAGTGTAGATCAGTGGTTAGAGCGCTTGGTACTTAGAATCAAGGACCCGGGTTCGATCCCCGGCGCCGTAGCGAATTTTTCTCCTCTAACAACAACTGATAAAATTAATTAATTTTGTTACACGTTTTCAACCAAAAGGGTAGGGACTTTTTATCACCCTGTCTCTTTAGAAATAGGAAGATCATTTTACACTTTTACAGTTCCTGTAGGTTAACAAACACTGCACATGTTTGTGATGGTAGTATTAATTTTTAAAATGCCTTAGTAGCAGAAGGATTAACCTATCTTAAGAACTTCATTTCAGTAGCTTACAATGTTTTTTTATCACTACTTGTCATGGTTCCAGGTCTCTGATTCGTATAATGGAACTGGTACTGCTGTTAACTGTATAAAACATTAATTATGATGACTATTATTATTAGCATTATTAACAGCGTTTATCTACTGATCCAGAACTGCACTCGAATGTGGGTTTGATTCCCGCTTGGGCTGATTGGGCTGTGTTTCTTCCGTTTCATATGGTTATACAGGCCTACCATGTGCACAGAAAACATTCCACACGACTGTAGCAATTACTGCAGGTAAAATATATAAGTGTGCCACGGCACCTAAATTTATTTTAAGTGAACCTAATTAAAGTGTAATGAAATTGCAACAAAAAAATAGGAATAGGAATAATGTAGTAGTATTTAAAACAAAGAAACGAAATAAATTCATTGTGCTGTAAATGAAACAGATGTACAGTAAATTTGATGTTCGTGTTCGATGAATTCAGTTGAAGCATGTGGCAATCCTGCGCGAGCACAACTTGTGTTTGTTGACACTAATTGGCATAAACCTACATTCACCCAGTAGCAGCTCAGTAATTAGGACTACAGCATCATTTCAGCTATAGAGGATGAGGTTGCAGGTGTTCCGAAATGTTCGAGCAAAAGAGAACGATTTATTGGTTAATAATGGTTTCAAGTTTCGTCCTCGACATAAAGCAAAAAAAAAAAAAAAAACGGTTTGTGCCAATGGTCGCGCACTAAAAAGCATGCCCAAGTAAAATTTATACATATGGTATTTCAGACAGGAATACTGAATCAACAGAATATACTTTGGAACATAACTATGAACCCACAGATACACGAGATGTTTCGTAATAATCTGAAGAGTAAACTTCACGAAGATCAGACATTACTTCGACAGAAGCCAGCAAAATTAGTATTGAAAGAAATTAGTGAACATGAAGAGGAATATGAACTGACCACCATAGATTTTTTTAAATTTTAATAGATTATTTACGACGCTTTATCAACATCTTAGGTTATTTAGCGTCTGAATGAGATGAAGGCGACAATGCCGATGAAATGAGTCCGAGGTCCAGCACCGAAAGTTACCCAGCATTTGCTCGTATTGGATTGACGGAAAACCCCGGAAAAAACCCAAACCAGGTAACTTGCCCCGACCGAGAATCGAACTCGGGCCACTTTGTTTCGCGGCCAGATGTGGACACAACCATAGATATTATAGTTTTGACCTTACGGCGTATGTATCAAATTCGACGAACTTAACTTCCTCTATTGCCCGAGAGAATCACTGATGATTTTTATTGATTATTTACAAGGCTTCCTCAACTGCTATGATTATTTAGATTATGAGTGAGTTGGTGATATTGCCAGCGAAATGAGTTCAGGGTTCAGCCCCGAAAGTTACCCAACATTTGCTCTTAATGGGTTGAGGGAATACCTCGGGAGGGGGGGGAACTTCAACCAGACAACGTGTCCCAACCAGGATTCCAACCCGGGCCCATCGTTGATGTACATGTGACTCTACAGCAGGGATACAGAACTGGCGAGAGAGGAGTGGAAAGCATGGGGAAAGGGTTGGTTCCCCGTCCACAGTCCACCGGCGTTGAATGACGTATCTGTGGCCCGTACGCGATTACACAAGAGAGACATTGAATACAAATCCCCTCCCCTACCACGTCAATGACGCGGGGGTGGAAGGAAGGGGTGAGTGATGTTTTCCGATGAGTGACGTAACGTCACAATTGTTGCCCATTTCTGCAACATGCTCTAGAAACAATAAAATAACTACAAATCTCCTGTAAGATTTTCTGTTGCATAATGATGCTGTGAATAATATCATTGTTTTTCTTCCATTAGCAATTTAAACGTTTTCTGTACAGGAAAAGACCGGGGTATGAAACCGAACCCCCGGCTTTTTAAGCCCAGCGCGCTAGCACTAAGTTACCATGACGGTATCGCAATTCAATGTCGAGTAGTAAATTTTCCTTGGAGCCTACTATCAGGCAAGGATTTTTACGTGCCGTAAACCTATGACATAGGACCCATTGCATTATTCTCCTCTTGGAGGAGGCCATAGTAAGAATTTTATTGCTCTATCAAGCAAGGATTTTTTACATGCCGTGAACCTATGACATAGGACCCATAGCATTATTCTCCTCTTGGAGGAGGCCGTAGTAAGAATTTTATTTCTCTATCAGACAAGGATTTTTACGTGCCGTAAACCTATGACATAGGACCCATAGCATTATTCTCCTCTTGGAGGAGGCCATAGCAAGAATTTTATTACTCTTTCAGGCAAGGATTTTTACGTTCCGTAAACCTATGACATAGGACCCATAGCATTATTTTCCTCTTGGAGGAGGCCATAGTAAGAATTTTATTGCCCTATCAAGTAAGGATTTTTTACATGCCGTGAACCTATGACATAGGACCCATAGCATTATTCTCCTCTTGGAGGAGGCCGTAGTAAGAATTTTATTTCTCTATCAGACAAGGATTTTTACGTGCCGTAAACCTATGACATAGGACCCATAGCATTATTCTCCTCTTGGAGGAGGCCATAGCAAGAATTTTATTACTCTTTCAGGCAAGGATTTTTACGTTCCGTAAACCTATGACATAGGACCCATAGCATTATTTTCCTCTTGGAGGAGGCCATAGTAAGAATTTTATTGCCCTATCAAGCAAGGATTTTTTACGTGCCGTGCACCTATGATATAGAACCCATAGCATTATTTTCCTCTTGAAGGAGGCCATAGTAAGAATTTTATTGCCCTATCAAGCAAGGATTTTTTACGTGCCGTAAAACTATGATATAGAACCCATAGCATTATTTTCCTCTTGGAGGAGGCCATAGTAAGAATTTTATTGCCCTATCAAGCAAGGATTTTTTACGTGCCGTAAACCTATGACATAGGACCCATAGCATTATTTTCCTCTTGGAGGATGCCAGGGTAAGAATTTTATTGCTCTATCAGGCAAGGATTTTTTACGTGCCGTGAACCTATGATATAGAACCCATAGCATTATTTTCTTCTTGGAGGAGGTCATAGTAAGAATTTTATTGCCCTACAAAACCCATCGCTCTCGGTCGGATTTGAACCCGTGAAACTCAGATCCAGATCGGTAACCTTAAGACCACCAGAAGAGAGTTCATTCCCGAGGTAAGATATTAAATGTTCTGAAGGACTTTTAAGTTACTCCTTAAAAACTTCCTTCCAAAAGTTTACCACGGAAAAAATATTTACTCTTCATCTCGTGAATATTAAATTTACAAATAGAGACAGAGAGAGAAATGGAGTGAAAACTTATAGTATATGAATTTCTGCATGCTGATTTCTGGAAAGCCATTTCGAACCATCACCTCCATAGAAAGACTAGACGTACACACAACACAAAAAAAAAGAAAAGTAGGAGGGAGAAGAGAATGAAAACATTTCTAAAATTGGAACCAGCAAACGACAAAGAGAAAGGCGAAGACATAAACTATATATATGAAAAACCTTCCATTCTATGTGTTTTGTACGAGAAAGAACACTGTGACTTGTGATGCTGCAATGGGAAGAGTCCAAGAAAGAAAAATAAAAGACGTAGAGAGGGGAGTAAAAAGATAGAGAGAGGAAGACTGGTGTTGCCACGTGATCGTCAACTGTTCTGCAGTCCTTGGCAGGAAAGGGGCTCAACAGAGAAATTGTTCTTCAATGAAAAAATGGCTAAGAAATGAACGAAGATAAAAACTTGGATGAGACAACGAGCACCAGAAGAAGGCGAGGAAGATGATGAAGGGGAGGGACAGGGAGCAGTAGTGGGAGGCGGAGAATAAGAAGAGTTGGTGTACTTTAGCCATCACCTTTGAAACTAAATTTATGAAAGGAAAAAATTGTGGATAGTGGTAAGATGGCTGGTGGGAATAGGGGGGAGTAAAAATGGCGCACAGGTTGACTATGACATTTCGTGAGAGGGAGGGCCTTCCTAGTGTTCAGGAGTGACAAATTCATTGCAATTCAACGAAGAAAAGACCTGAGCCCCTCTCAACCTCACTCCTAATAGTGGCTGTACGAGATGAACCAGCCAGCTGACACGAGAAAAAAAAGATCCCTCAGTGAAATGTGATTTATAAAACTCTTAGAATAAAGAGTAACGCCAACATAAGACTGCGGGATACATTTCCTAGGGAAGATTATAGCTTCCATGAAAACATCATGGCAAGAGCCATAATAGAAGATAATACACATCAATATCACACGGTGTTCAAAAACATAAATCTCTTTTATAAGCGATTTCAACAGTTTACGGAGAGACCACATTCCATATTGTGAAAATAAAAACCAGGAATTACTTAAAAAAGCATGGTTATTCGTTTATTTATATCATAATTGATGTTTAGCGATGTAGTACTAAGGGAAACACTACTGAGTTGAATTTTTTTTTAAACAAAAGTTCACCATAATTTTGGTGTTAAATAGAATTGTTAAAAGAAGACATCCGAAAAATTTAAAGTGATTTAGATACATAGTTCTGGCTATATTCTTCTCCTTCAATTCAAGGAGTAGGCATTGCCTGTTCCGGCTTCACAGTGTATTTGTCCAACGCTACCTAGGTCTTCCAGGATGTCTTCTTCCTTTAGGACTATAGGACATCATTTTTTTAGTTGGTTCTTTAACGACGCTATATCAACTACAAGGTTATTTAGCGTCGATGAGATGGGTGTTAGCGAGATGGTATTTGGCGAGATGACGCCGAGGATTCGCCATAGATTACCTGGCATTCACCTTTGTTTGGGGAAAACCTCGGAAAAAACCAAACCACGTATTCAGCCTAAGCGGGGATCGAACCCGCGCCCGAGCGCAACTTCACAGCAGCAGGCAAGCGCCTTACCGGCTGAGCCACGCCAGTGGCTATAGGATATCATTCTTCTAGGGATCCCTTCTGGTGCCATTCTATTAACACCTTCTGACAATTGATTCCTATAATTTGTGATCTTTACTTCTAGGGAAAATATTTTCAGTTCTTCTCTTATTTGATCATTTCTACATAATTTTATCCAATATAGTGCATCAATTGACTGACCTTAGGAATCTCATAGCGGCCTGCAATTTTTTACCGTCAGCTGCGGTCATCGTCCATGTTTCTGATCCAAACAGTAAAGATGATACGGCCATTAATGTATAAAATCTTATAATTTGTGTCTCTTTTCTTGCTATAGTTTTAAGATTTCTACTTATTGTGTCACTCATGTGCTGAAACATGGGGAGTTTTATTTGCAGTCACTTTCATGTTTGTGTGTAAGCTGAGTACCTAAACATTTAAAACTTTTTATTTATTCTAGAGGAGTGTGATTTAAAACAATTTTGTTTTTACGCTATATTTCCCTTGGAAATCCATTGTTTAGGTTTTATTTATGAAAACTTTAAAATAATATTTTTCATATAGGTCTACTTTCTGTAACTCATACACTGCACTCTACAGTTCACTCTCAGTCTTGCTTGCAACGATTTCAACATGAGCGAACAGCATCGTCTTAAACATAAAATTATGTGCTATATAAATTCCTTCATAAATTTTGAGATTCCACTCTCTCACTAAATCATCCAAATAAATTAAAAACAAAGGGGGGTACAAACTACAACCTTGCTTTATACCTTGGTTAACTGAAATTTCTTCGCTATATTTTCCATTTGTATGTACGCCTATAGCAAATTAAAAAAAATAGCGTAATAATTTTTGAAAAAGTGCCTCAGGTGTTATAATTTTTTAGTTGCCTGTCATTGTTTCACTGTGTATTTCATTTCATGGCCTCAACTCTACCAGAATAAATAAATAAATAAATTAGGTGTGCTATGGGTTTACTTTTGGTATAGTTTTAATGAAATATATATATATATATATATATATATATATATATATATATATATATATATATATATATTATATTATATGAACATATTAAAATTATTATATTCGGCTTTTTCAGAGTTGGGCAACCAAAAGGACAACGTACAAGTGATTTCAATGGCGCTGTAGTTCCTTTAAAAATGGCCACGCATATGAAATAAACAAACCCCCATCTGACATAAGAGTTTTCTTTTATTAATCACTGCTTCTTTACAGTCTATTCCCAAAGGAACATTTAGTAAACATGTTGCAATATTGGACAAGATAATCTTAAAATTGTAACGAAACTCTTTAGTTATTGTTCACGAAACGAAATTTCAAATAAAGTTGATAGCTCTAGAGGCGATATATTTTCACTGTTGTCCAGTAAGTTGACGGTCAGAGGATTTTGATATCAGTCGCTGCTAATGTATTAACAACTGTAGAAGGTGATTTATTTATTCATGGCGGGGATCCCCAGGTCACAGTGTAAATTAATACTGGGCAGGAACTATGGTGCATTAGCTATACAGCGAAGACATTTAGCTCGAATCTTTTGATTATAAGCCTGAATCCCAATTATGGTTTCGGAACCATTTTAAGCCTAAAAGCTCGGTAGGCTTCCCTTGAAAACAATATATTCAGATTCAGAGTGAGTGATCGATGGCAGCAAAATGGATTTTCAAGAAAGGAATCAAGAGGACTCGTCGTGGGATTACCTAACATTCGTCTTATAGTTAGGAAAACCTTGGAAAAAGACCAGCTAGTGGGATACGAAACCACGTCCGTTCCTCCAGTTAACCAAATACTTCAAAGATTGCCTCATTACATCCAATATGTAGGGATTAATATAGTCGTGTATTAAGCGACATCTGGTGAAGCTGCAAAGGAACATGCACACAGTGGATTTTTGGTAGGGTACGTCAGTTCCTTCCTAAAACTTATATATATTTAAATCTAACCTAAACCTTAGGACAACACGAACACAGAGGCATACGTAATAATAATTCTCATCCAAGAAATAATCCCTTGTCGTGAAACGAAACCAAAACTTTCAGCGTTGCTAACCATTAAACAAAAGGCAGACCGTATTAAGTACAGATTTCTCAAAGTAGGCCTATATACTCAGAGTAAGCGTACATACATTTTTCTGTTATTTTTTGTTATTATTATAGAACACAAAATTCCCACCTCGGTGTCTCATGTACCTGTTTTAACAAAGCGAACATAATTTCCATCTTGTGTAATAGTAATAGCTCTCCATAGCTTCAAAATAAAGATTTTAAACCTCAGCTAATAAAAATTTGTGATGTTAAAGCTAACGGTAATAATAATAGCCTAATTATTATTATTATTATTATTATTATTATTATTATTATTATTATTATTATTACAGTAAAACTTCCGGACACCGATAAGACGGACTTCGCTTAATCCGGACAGGCAAAAAATTAAAGAATCTTGTTTTAATGCTTACTTTTATACATTAGAACTATAGAATTACAATACGTACTTCAAAACAACTTCTGCAGCAAAGTTTCGAGTGATGCAGACTCAGGTCGGTTGGGCACATCATCATAATTATGGGTATCACGTATATACTGCATTACATGTATTGCTTTACATTTTACTCCACTGTATAATGTATTCAGGCCTATGCCTTTTAAATACACCACAATAAGCATGTTTTGTTGCTATAAACAGAGTTTCAATGCACTTTCTACTGTTCTTTTAGGTTACTTCAGTTAATCCGGATTTTCGTTAAACCAATCAACTTATCCCCCAATTAGTCCGAATTAACGGGATTTTACTATATTATTATTACTAACTTATTATTCAACCTAAAGATAAACATAAAACTTAAAAACAATGTGTAATAGTAATGTATGTAATGAAGAAACATTGCAAGCACGCACAAATCCACGCGATTGTATGACGAAATTCAAGTCGCTATTAATTTACATATTCCGATATTTTCATATTTTCTAACTAAATAAGATGTAAGAAGTAAGTATTACAAAAGAGTTGGCAGAATGCTCGTGATCATGATTCTCAATATTAATAAATAAATTACATAAATAAATTATAAATGCGAGTTAATCAGTACAGGAAATGCATTAATAATAAATATGCGACATTTCTATTATAGTAATAATACGAAAAATATGTCAAACATGGCATGGAAGAACACGGAAAAACGAAAAAAAAAATGGGACAAATTAAACAGGTCTTAATCTAGGAATTTATTTGTTTATCTGACGTCTATGCACTGAGCTACTGCGACTATATTGCGGAAGAGGGAGATGGGTAACTTAACTAAAATGACAACCCAACGCAATTTTCTTTCCTATATATGAGTAAAACTTTATATATACTCGACCATGCCGAAATGTAGTAATTATACACCTGGTAGTAGCCCTTTAATGCACATCATTAAAGTACGCCTATTCATTATAATTCAGTTGTTCAGCCAATGACAAATCACCTTTGTGCCGTTATAAACCCGCCAGTATCGATTATTCTCGGATATGCAATCGAAAGACAATTAGCGAAAAGTCACGGAGGCTGGAAAGCCTATACTGTCGCAGAAGGTTATGTTCTGTTACTATAATAATTAGCGTTAATTGTAAATAATATTCAAATAAATTCAATTTGCCATCTCGTTTTTCAATTCTAAATCAATTTCCAGCTTATATCAAGACTAATGTACTCTAGGTTATATCAAGGTCAATGATATTCGTGCCTCGGAAAAAATCAATACTTTCGCGTCTGCGCACATCTCACAATTCAGGTCAGTTCCGTTCGTCACTTACATAATCATAACATGAAAACTTATGAATAATTTCAAGTTAGAAATATGGTCGAGCATAAAAAGTCGTATGAAACTTGCCTATAATGGTAATTAAGACGCTCGTATGAAAATTATGAAACGAGCGCAAGCGTCTTAATTACTGCCATTATAGCTCGTTGCATAATGTACTATTTATTAACGGCCATCCCAAACAAATATCATTAAGAATCTATGGCTAATCCCAGAAACATACTCGTATATTCCCCTTCATAAATGTATGTATACAATTTTAATTAGTAGACCTACTATTCCTATATAGTTAATACTGTACAACAGATAGTGATTATTGTTGGATTCGGTGGAGTAAATTAATATTTTGTTTAATATTACCATAAGAATTTAACGTCATATTATTTCCAATTAATTATAAATTGCTATACTTCATATGTATACCATCCGAAGATATTTGTTCCTGCAGATTCATCTAGTGGTTTAGACGACATACTTGTGCATACATGGATAGACAGAACAGATGCAAATAATACATGTAAGTCACTTCTACAGTATAATTAATATTCGAGGACATCTATTCCATAAAATATCGACGATTCATATTTCTGCATCAACAAAACAGTTTTTCTGTATTCTGCATTGTTCTGATGATAAATTAAAACGAAGACTTTTTAAGTACAATTGACGTTAGTTATATGTAGGATTCAATTTAAGGCGTAGCAACTAAAACATTGACGAAGGTGACTGACAAAGAACGTGTGATTAATGCAAACTTCATCTCAGTTACAATACCTGAATGTTCCACGTGACACCATTTCCAACGTCGGTGTTTTCATTGTAGCATTTCCCTGTAATGATAAAACAAACTTTAGTTATAAAGCAGAATTCAATACAGAACTCTAATCACATCGTGCAACTGTTTTACTTCAATACGTACATGTCACCTGAACATAAATTGTGTCATACATATTTTATAACTAAAAATTATATAATTCAAATAAATCAGAGAAATAAACAATAGAAACAGATATATATGTTATTATAGAAGTTTATGAAAACAATCTACGTCTTTGGTATCGACCTCATTTAGCTACGTGCGGAGTAGATGGAAATGCACAAAATAGAGAAGAGCAGTTACACAGTTCATAGTGTTAAATCAGAGATTGACATTCATGTACATTTACATCGTGTGGAATGAGTGAAAATACTCTTGTTCATTGTTCTTAAGATTGCCTACCTCTAGGCGCTCTTGATTCTGTCTTCGTCAGTGATCGACAAACATCGATTGCAGTAATTAAAAAGGAAACAAATGTATAAAAAAAATCAAATCTGCATACAAATAGAGATTTTGTGGGTAAAGTTGCTCATTTTGTTTAATTACACCATCTAATAAGGGGTACAACGCGTTCAATGATACATGACCGTTAAGCGCTGATGTCGCCACTATCGTTTTATACACGATATTGTGGGCGATTACGCAGCGCGGGACATTGAGCGGATCAAAGCATTCGTAGAGTAGGATACATTCTGCTAGTTCGTGGAATCAACATCGGTCAATTTTCAATGGATGAGTAGTAGTTTCTCTTGCTCCAACATAATGAGAGTTCGGGCATAAAAATATTATGCTATCAGTATTTACTATATAAAATTTTGTGAAAATCTGACAAATAGGAATAAAGTTATTAATTCTATCTGGCTAGTTTTGCCTTTTCACAGGAGAATGAAGTTATTCTGCACGCACTTTATTCTTCACCTAACGTAATTAGGAACCTTAAATCCAGACGTTTGAGATGGGCAGGGCATGTAGCACGTATTGGTGAATCCAGAAATGCGTATATCATGTTAGTTTGGATACCTCAGGGAAAAATACCTATGGGGAAGCCGATAGGTAGATGGGAGGATAAAATGAAAATGGATTTGAGGAAGTTGGGATAAGATGCTAGGGACTAGATGAATATTGCTTCGGATAGGGATCGATGGCGGACTTATGGGAGGGCAGCAATGAACCTCCGGGTACTCTAAAAGTCATTTGTAAGTGAGTTTTGCGCTTTTAGTCACAGAGTAGAAACAGCGCTGATAGTAATATAATACACAGTATTGTACCTCTCATTCATTCATTCATTCATTCACAACTAAATAATAATAATAACATTAATAATGATAATAATAATAATAATTTATATTAGTTACTGTTGCTCCAAGATATTTCAATTTTTCCACCTCTTCGAAGGATATATCTCCAAATTTTATAGTTCCATTTCGCACAATATTCCGATCACAAGACATAATCATATACTTAGCCTTTTCGGGAATTACTTCCAACCCTATCCCTTTACTTGCTTCAAGTAGAATTTCCACGTTTTCCCTAATCGTTTGTGGATTTTCTCGTAACATATTCACGTCATCCGCATAGACAAGAAGTTGATGTAACCCGTTCAATTCTAAACCCTCTTTGTTATCCTGAACTTTCCTAATGGCATATTCTAGAGCGAAGTTAAAAAGTAAAGGTGATAGTGCATCTCCCTGCTTTAGCCCGCAGTGAATTGGAAAAGCATCAGATAGAAACTGGCCTATAAGGACTCTGCTGTAAGTTTCACTAAGACACATTTTAATTAATCGAACTAGTTTCTGCTGTCAAAAAATCTGAAAGTTAGAATTTATAAAACAGTTATATTACTGGTTGTTCTGTATGGCTGTGAAACTTGAGAGAGGAGCAGATATTGAGGGTTTTTAAGAATAAGGTTCTTAGGAAAATATTTGGGGCTAAGAGGGATGAAGTTACAGGAGAATGGAGAAAGTTACTTAACACAGAACTGCACGCATTGTTTTCTGCACCTGACATAATTAGGAACATTAAATCCAGACGTTTGAGATGGGCAGGGTATGTAGCACGTATGGGCGAATCCAGAAATGCATATAGAGTGTTAGTTGGGAGGCCAGAGGGGAAAAGACCTTTGGGGAGGCCAAGACGTAGATGGGAATTTAATATTAAAAAAAGATTTGAGGGAGGTGGGATATGATGATAGAGACTGGATTAATCTTGCACAGGATAGGGACCAATGGCGGGCTTATGTGAGGGTGGCAATGAACCTCCGGGTTCCTTAAAAGCCAGTAAGTAAGTAAGTAAATAATAATAACAATAACAATAATAATAATAATATTAATAATAATAATAATAATAATAATAATAATAATAATAATAATAATAATAATCAGAGATATACAAACTGCTTTTTCATATAAAAACATTCTAACACCCCCAGAAAGAGAAAGTTACAACTCGTGCTCACATAATGTTAAGACGTTATATTAAATGAAAGAGTAAAAAGTAAAAAAATAAAATAAAATAAAATAAAAAAGAACAAGAAAAGCACAGATATCACAATAATTTAACTTCAAATTTTTTCTCTAAACAGCAATTTTTTTAAATTTATTTTTTTTTTAAATAAAGAACATTGGCAAATTGTATGTTCGGGAATTTAGCTATTATCATGTTATAAAGCTTTAGACCTTAGTTACTACTGTGATTATATGCTACAGTTATGGTACATTTAGGTTCTGTCAAGCATATGTTGTCTGATCTTTTGATTTTATATTTATGTGAATATGAATTAAATATATTTCGATTTTTATGTACGAAATTCAATAATACATTGTTATAAATTTGAAGGGCGTCAAATACTTCAAATTCTAAATACAACAGTTCTGAAGGATAATCAAGAAGTTTGTTAAAGCATATTTTTATTATTCTTTTCTGTAGCATAGTTATTGGCATGAGGGAGGTACTATAAGCACTACCCCATCCTGTAATGCCGTGTTGTAATATAGCTAGTACTATGACCACTTGTTATAACACTTTATCTCATTCATTTTTATGAACATATTTTATATGTTTTATTAAATTAAATTGCAGTATTTAATCTGAAAAAACTAACAAATGAGACAATATTTTTATTGCAGGGTATTTGTAATTTTTTATTCTTATTTGACTGTACTGATTTTGAATGTTCCGATTTTCAATCCGTTCTCTTCTACAAGCCACGTCATTTTTATTCCATACGAAACACTGATTTTTTTAACACAATGCAGCTTTATGCGATAAACAATCCCGAAGATAACACTTCAATACAACATACAGGAACGAAGGTCTATTGGCCGTCTATTGACAAGATGGCATGACCCGCTCTCTTGACGTAGAAACAGGCATTCAAATCTAAATCCATGATTGATGAAGATGAAGACGATTCATAAGAGATCTGAAGAAAGGCAAAACAGAGATTATGTTCTACGTATCTAAGTCCAACAGTGTGGATGATGCAAATCAAGGTTTCAGGTATAACTCCCTGTAAAGTTGATTTGAATAATTTCGAGGAAAAATTGTTCCGGGGCCGGGTATCGAACCCGGGACCTTGGGTTTAATGTATCAACGCTCTACCAAGTGAGCTACCCGGGAGTTCCCGGGTAGCTCAGTTGGTAGAGCGTTGATACATTAAACCAAAGGTCCCGGGTTCGATACCCGGCCCCGGAACAATTTTTCCTCGAAATTATTCAGTGTGGATGATATTTCAGAAAAGTACCGGTATCGATAGATCTTTCTGAATACTCCATCCGGAATACAATAAATGACAAACCTTATCTCCAACAGACGGCCAGGTGTAGGTTGTATACACTGACGGTTAGAGGATTATTATTATTATTATTATTATTATTATTATTATTTTTATTATTATTATTATTATTATTATTATTATTATTATTATACTGGTCTATAGTGATTTTGCTACTGAACAAAAACAAGTGTACCAACCCTAATTCCAATGTGCTGATTACAGATCTGAAGTCCGTTTTTCTATCGCGTCACAATTTTAAAATAACATTTTTAATTTTTACATTTTAATACATTTAAGATCCATTTTATTAATCTCTCTGTGATTTTGCTAATGAACAAAAACAAGTGTACCAACCCTAATCTGAGTGTGCTGATTACAGATCTGAAGTCCCTTTTTTCTATCACGTCACAATTTTAAAATAATAACATTTTTGATACATTTAGATCTATTTTATTTATTTTATTGTGATTCTGCTAATGAACAAAAACAAGTATACCAACTCTAATTTGAGTGTGCTGATTACAGATCTGAAATCCGTTTTTTTTCTATAACGTCACAATTTTAAAATAATAATATTTTTAATTTTTAATTATGATGCGTGACAGTACGTTCAGGTCAAAACTGAGTGTTCTTGAACTCGAAGCTTGGGACACATTTGTACTAGTGTCAACTAGGTTTTTAGGAAATTATCGAGCTGATAATTATGCAGACCTAGTATGTAACTTGCTTAGAGCATTTCAGAACCTAGATTGTTGCATGTCTTTAAAATGCACTTTCTTCATTAACACCTTAACTTTTTTCCATCAAATCTCGGCGCTGTAAGTGACGAACATGGTGAGAGGTTCCATCAGGACATATCAACGATGGAATTCAGGTACCAGGGTCAATACGGTCCGAGCGTCATGGGTGATTTCTGCTGGTTCCTACAACGATCAACCACATACGGAAAGCAAAGGTCTCAAGCACTTTTAACAGAGTTTTTAGTGTTTACTACATATTGTAAGTGTATGTATCTCTTATAAATGTATTTAAAATAATATAATATAACAATTTACAAAGAATATATAAACTAAGCTCAATTTATATATCTGACTTTACGGTACAGGTATGTAATGAATAGCAAGATTTAGAATTAATGTTACAGTTCCATAACTCATAAACCTGACGTGCTATGATAAATCTGATTACAGATCTGGAATCAGCGCATCATTTTCAGTGTAGACCACTTGAAATTTCCTCAGTAGTAGATAAAAAGTTTTTTTGTAGACCAGAGTTTTATTATTGTTATTGTTATTATTATTATTATTATTATTATTATTATTATTATTATTATTATTATTATTATTATTATTGAAATTATTCTATAAGAGATAGGTAAGAAAAAAAAGGTGATGGTACAGTCGAGAACCCTGTAAGAGAAGAAAATTAAGGGATGTTGAAACGCCACTAGGAGGGTAATAGAATCATCATCATCATCATCATCATCATCATCATCATCATCATCTCAAGGTTTGGGCCTAATGACCCGTTCCGTCTCCAGGACTTATCTGATCTCTCCAGGTTTTCTTCGTCCTACTGGTTTGTATGTCCACATTCTTATTGGTAGTCGTCCGTCGTCCATTCCTTCAACGTGTCTTAGCCAATTCAATCTATAATTCTTGATTTTGTCTGTAATGCATTCAACGTTTAATTGTTTACGGATATCTTCGTTTCGAATATGATCTAATAGTGTGTGTCCTGTTAAAGGTCTAACGATGCGCATCTCAGCGGCTTCTAGTCTTCTTTCCTGTCTTTTAGTGAGGGTCCACGTTTCCGCACCATTCAACAAAATTGGTACAGCTAATGTTTTATAAAATTTTAATGTCGTGTCCACTCTAGTCTTTTTAAGTAATGTGCGTTTAATTGTTCCTATCATCTTTTGGAACTTCAGAATATTATTCTCTGCAACACTTGATTCTATAAATGAAAGGTTGCAATCCAGGTAATTGAAGGAGTTAGTTTGTTCCAATATCTTATTTTGTATTACAATTTTAGTTCTGATGGGTTATTTCCCTTGAAATGCCAACATTTTTGTTTTGTTTATGGACATCTTTAAATTATATTTCTTTGCAGCATTACTCAGTGAAAATACGGTTCTTTGTAAATCATCCTCCGTTTTGGCTAATACCACCTGATCATCCGCAAATAATAATGTGTCCAAAGGGGTTCTATTTATAGTGAAGTCCTTATTTAAAGTAAGCTGTCATTCTCTTGAGACATTGTCTATATATAAATTTTATTTATTTATTTATTTATGTGTTTATTTATTTATTTATTTCATCAATCATTGTTCACGTCATGGCGGATTAGATGTATTCCAGTTCTTAATCCGCCATCACTCTCTATACAAATATAACACAAACTAATATATAATGAACCTATAGGCATCCTCTGTTTACAATAATAATAATAATAATAATAATAATAATAATAATAATAATAATAATAATAATAATAACAATAATAATACACAACTAATAATAAGTATAGCTCTTGTATTTAAAACTCCTACCTTAGCTTTTTCATTTTATGCTCAATCTCTTAAGAATTATACTGTTAACTTCATTGACTACTCTTCGTAATTTCTTATCATGTGACTACTCAACATTTATAATTCCATCTCCGTTAGAGCTTTGACTTTCTCTCCCCATCTAATTTTAACTCTAAAAAGAAATTTTCCTAATTTATGCAAATTGCTGGCGTTTAGGTGACCATTCATTTTTTATAAGCTACTATAGCGTTTATTTGTAGAAATTTTTTATCTACCCAACTGTGTCCCAAATCATTCGTTGCCTGATACTTTAGCGCAATATGCATTGCGTCTTCAGTTAGTCCACACAAAGGACATTTATCCTTCTCTACGTTCCCTCTTTTATTCTTGAGTCTCCAGATACCTAATCTCCACCATGCCATTCCTGTTCTCTCTTCCCTTGAATTTAGTCTAACATATTCTTCCTGTTCCCAAAACTGCTTAACCTCCCTATAGTATTTTAGTGATCCTAGGTCTTTAATATTACTAAAAATATCTTGCCTCGAAATTTCGTTCGCCCTCTCTTTTACTATTCTTCCAATAGTTTTCATGTTTATAGACCCTAGTTCTCTCCATAGCCAATTTAGACCTAATCTGCTTATTTCTCGTTCCAGCTCCTTCAGCCAATTCGATATATATATATATATATATATATATATATATATATATATATATATATATATATATATAATTAAACAGAATGATCATTATAGTAAATGGTATCCATTTATAAATGCATGAGCCAAATCTGTTGCTAAAATTCCATCCTTAGTGATTTCAGTCATTTTAATCCCTGCCTCTTGAAATTTGCATGAATAATGAATTAACTGTGGTTTATGATGTGTGGTTCACCCTCTCTGTACAGACATACACACAGTAGTTACATTTACTCCCTCTAAGAAAAGTTTAATTCTTTTATACAGCACAAACTAAGTTAGCTGTGCTCTTAAAGCAATACGGCTTGTGGAAATGTAGAGACAGACCATGAAGAGAGTTCCGTAATGCAGGAAATATTAGCTCTTGCTTGTACGAAGCAGAAAATCACGTAACCTCAGAGTAAGAGAAAATCCCAGCTTGGTAAATTACTCGAGCTTCGTGTCTAAGTACATATCCACAGTAATAAATGACATCTTTCCATTCCACTTTGTGATAGCCGCGTCCAGAAGAGAGAGCCGGGCGGTATAAAAGATGTCCCTGTCCGTCACAATTTTTGTATTAATCAATCGTTTGTAGTTGGTGACGCGTGTGAAGTGCTTTCAAGTCTCGTCCAATGGATGGCCGTTTTGTGTGATCCGTTCAGAGGACGTCGCGGGATGGAACGGATATCTTTCCTCCCCCTCCCCATTCTTTTATCCCCCTACGGCCGACTTTTGACAAATAGTGACCATTCCACTTCACGGACTCTAATAAATGGCAAACACAAACGCATACAAAAACATTTCTGTAGCATTTTCACTTTCCTTTTTTTTGTGTTTTCTTTCTGAAATGACATGTTACACGAAATGGAGTTTAATCAGAAAGAGTATTAAGGAATGTAAGACACCTTTAAAAGGATTAATTTATTATACGAATCCACCCCTTCCATTTAATACTATTTAAGTTATTTTTTGCCACTGGTGTAACTCATGCGGTAGTCGCCGTTTACTTACTGATCCGAAACTCGGGCACGGATTCGATGCCAGCTTGAGTTTGATTTGTTTTTCAAAGTAATTTAATTTAATTTATTGGGTTATTTTACGACGCTGTATCAACATCTCAGGTTATTTAACGTCTGAATGATATGAAGGTGATAATGCCGGTGAAATGAGTCCGGGGTCCAGCACCGAAAGTTACCCAGCATTTGCTCGTATTGGGTTGAGGGAAAACCCCGGAAAAAACCTCAATCAGGTAACTTGCCCGACCGGGATTCGAACCCGGGCCACCTGGTTTCGCGGCCAGACGCGCTGACCGTTACTACACAGGTGTGGATTTTTCAAAGTATGTTCCAAATTTTTGTTTAGATGTTATTGGCCTTTATAATACAATAGTATTTACGATATGATTACTATGAGTATATCGTACAACGTTTTATCCACTTTAATAACAAATTAATTTGTAATGAAAGTAGTAACTGTATTATTTTTTTATTAGTTTTTAACATGTCTTTTGTGGAAAGGCCATTTTATTACTAATAGTTTCTTCCTGCGAAAGGCGATTCGTTTATGTTTGTTTTATTAGTTTTAAAGACGACTGTCGTTTTGTTTATAACAGAAGAACAGCAGTACTTACTTACTTACTGGCTTTTAAGGAACCCGGAGTTTCATTGCCGCCCTCACATAAGCCCGCCATTGGTCCCTATCCTGAGCAAAATTAATCCATTCTCTATCATCATATCCCACCTCCCTCAAATCCATTTTAATATTATCTTCCCATCTACGTCTCAGCCTCCCTAAAGGTCTTTTTCTCTCCGACCTCCCAACTAACACTCTATATGCATTTCTGGATTCGTACATACGTGCTACATGCCCTGTCCATCTCAAACGTCTGGATTTAATGTTCCTAATTATGTGAGGTGAAGAATACAATGAGTGCAGTTCTGTGTTGTGTAACTTTCTCCATTCTCCTGTCACTTCATCCCTCTTAGCCCCAAATATAGAAAAGCAGTACTAGCAGAAATAAACCGGCATTGTTAAAAAGAGTTCAAACGAGAATTCAGATATTGAAAACGCTACAAATTCTACAAGAGAGGGAGAAATAAATCGTCCAGCCTTAATTAAGGATGACCACGAGGATCCGGAAATTAATAGAAAATAAATATAATTAATTAAATAAGAATGTCATAAAAATAAAATGTAACAATTAAGCAACACTGATTATCAATTATAAAATAAAATCTTAGAAGATGGCCTTAAAATTATACTAAAATAAAATATTTTATTTAAAATTAGGGTATCCTTAATTAAGACCTTCTCTGTGGTATAATGAAATTGTATAATCTGCAGGGAATCTTCAGTACCATCGAAATCCCGTGCTATACAGTGTGACTCACGAGGATTTACCGTCCCTTACGGAGCTTATTTCCGAAGATATTCTGAACAAAAAATGTCATATAAACATTTGTCCTAATCTCAATATTTTCATAATTACTCTAATTTGAAGTTGTTTGTAAAATATATTTATTCTTGAGTTCTAAAGGTAAAGGAATATTACGGTTAAAAGATTAACTATTCAGGTGTATCATTTCTTTAATTAGCTAGTATTCTGAAGATAAAAATGTGTTGTGAATTCCACAGTTGCTTGGTATAGAATTTTTTTTCCGACTTTTAACTACAAAATTACATTTTCTTACGCATTTATCACAACAATTATTACAAATCACGCCACTCTTGTAAATTCTCAAAGACTGTACATTAGGATGCATAATTAAATTATAAAGAATCAAGTTCCTAAAATCATATGATTTATAATAATTTTTGTGATAAGTGCGTAAGAATTATGTAATTTTTAGTTAAAAATTGAAAAACAAAATATGTACAAAGCAATTAACAACACATTTTTAGCTTCACACGTTAGCCAATTAAAGAAATGACACTTCTGAATAGTTCATTCTGTATTTGTGATATTCTTTTACCATTAAAACTAAAGGAAAAAAAGTATTTTACTATCATCTTCAAATATGTGTAACTTTGAAAGTATTGATTAGGACACATGTTTATATGATATATTTGCTCAGAATATCTTGGGAAATAAGCTCCGTACGTGATGAGAAATCCTCGTGAATCACCCTATGTATGAATGTTTACAATAAATAAAATCAATTCACTTCATTTTATTTAGTCTAATGTATTATTCACATTACACAACCAGTTAGGTTATAGCAGTATCATTAAATAACTAGTTGTGTAATGAATGTGTTTACAACATTTTTATTAGTGAAGTAAACTCCATATTACATAAGCAAATGGATAAACTAAGTTACGGTACCCGAATGAGAAAATTGCTCATGCTTGGGCGCAGTCCAATACAATGAAACTTAAGACTTATGAACAGGCTTCGGTCTAGGGACACAGAGTAACCAGTATGAGGTTTAGAGTACACGGAGTATAAAAGACGACATGACCCGTGTGGAAAGGTGACTGCAACAGCACAGGTGGGTCCGTAATGTGCATTACCGTTGTGTGTATTGCTGCTTGGCTGCGGTACGTGTAACAGGCTTCGGCGTAGGGACACCTGATTGAAGGTTACAACTCACGTTAATACTTTAACGGTAGACATTTATTGTCTACACTAGGAATGTACTGTATATACTGCATCTGTACAGGGTGAATTATATTTTGTGCCGTACTGTGACGGACTGCTGAGACACGAAGTAACGGCGCGCTCCATCTCCCACTCCACTCGACCAACACAACTATATCGTCCGTTCATTCTGAACTTCATGCGTTTCTGTGCCTAGGACCTATGCCTGCTTATAAGTACGTAACTATTATAAAATAAAAATTATAATTAAATAATAATAAATATATCAGAAAATAGTAATAAAGTAGACCTACCAATAAAATAGCGATATCAATGATAATAATAGCAACTTAATAATAAAGCTAATGAGAAGTGTAGGTCTACTGCGAACAAGCACACAATAATAAATATTAGCAATAAATATATCCTATAATATTAGTAGTAATTAATGTAGGCTATCAGAAATTAAAACATGTTGATATTTTCGAATTTACTTCATTTTAAACTTACGAATATGTAAATTATTTAACTCTGAATAATTTTTCAATGCTGAATTGTATAATATCGTTCATTAATTTGTGCTGTCTCTCGATCAAACCCACATTTGTGTAAAATTTAGGTCCAGCTAATAGAGTTAGGTATAATTATTATGTAATTGTGTGCATCAGTTATGAATTTAATTCGATTTATATAAAAGTGCATTCGTGAAATATGTTTATAATTAATATTTATCTATTTTAGCATTCAAATCAAGAATAAATTAATTTTGTCGGATAATAAAGTGGTTTAGAAACAAATGTTCATGATATCTTTTTATAGAAACATTAATGATGTCAAAATAATCTTTGAAATTATTCCATCCTAGCCTATTGGTCCGTTTTGAATGACTGATTGAAGCAAAGGTAAATAAACCACACGCAGGACCAAACGAGATATATGAACGCAGCGTTAAAATTCTGTGAATTGTTTACCTCAGTCTGACAGAATCAGCGCAAGTGCGGAAGAAATTTAGAAAACAGATTTAGTTACCAGTATAGAATATTGTAACTTTGGTTTACATGCTATTGTAAAATAATTTATTTAAATTTGATAAATACTATTCTGGACCTTCATTTTACCATACACGTAATAATTCCGGACATTTTTGATAATGGCTATTTAATGACTGGACATTTTGATACTGGACATTTAATGACATTGGACATTTAAGATAATGGTCATGTATTTAATATGGACATATTTTATACTGGACATCTAATGACTGTAAACATTTTTATACTGCACATTAATAATGATGGACATTTCGCAGTGGACTGACTGATAATCTATCAATATTATCGATTTTATATGTTAGAATTATTACTGAGCATATTTTATGAAAGGTTTCACTCGCACTTATCATTAGAATATCATATATTACATATTAAAAAAAGGTTTTAATGCCAAATCCACTTAATTGCACGGTACTGACATGCAGTTAAGACCTACCAATACAATCACCTTAAGAAATTAAACCCTGAATATTGCCTGTCAACTCTATGTTTGATGAAATGAGACACATTAACTCATCATCGAAGGTTAATTGATTGCTAATAGGATATTTCAAATGTTTGTCTGTAAGGTATTTGATGTGTGTATGCTCAACGTTTAGTAATTAAACCTGTGAAACACCCCTATTACTTCATGAGTAGACACAGAATATTGACTAAATTCGATCAATAATATATGATGGATTACTCTATGCAGACACATAGACAGGTGAATGGAATGACCATGATGTTTCCTATAATATGACCAATAAGCAGTTTTATTTTCATGAGAATCTCTAAAAATAATTACCACACTATTATCATTACCGTTATGTAAGTTATCACCATCATCAAACTTAAAACCATTTCATTATCTTAACAATAATGTTATGATCTCCCAACCGCTATTATTATAATATTTATCACAAACATTATAATTTGCATTACTGTCATGATTATCTGCAGTAATCTCACTAAAGGTTTTGATTTATCTAGAGGAAATCAAAACTCGAGTGGAATTTATTTTGACTATTACACGACTAGAAAAAGTATAAAAATATTAGAAGAAGTGAAATACTCTAATACAATAAAATATTATTTGACTTACTAAAATAAAGAACTGTCTTGAAAATGTATTATTGTACATTCTCATCATTACAAATATTCCGCTAGATGGCAGTAGTGTGTTGTGATCAGCTGTCTTCTTATCAGTTTTGCCAACTATACAATCTTCATTGAATTCTATGGACGATTACTAGTCAAGAAGGTTTTGTTGATTGTTTCATTTTTATTCATACAGTTGCAATCCACTTTAATTATCAATAAAATAATACTGAACAATCTCTGATACGTGACTATCCATAATCTCATACAGCAGACGCTATAACATAACATAAATAATATAAACAAAATATATGATATTAAAAAAATAATTTATAGAAAAAAATTAATTAAGGATGATGAGATAGACCTGAATCATTTTAAAATGTACAATTATTGAAAGTACAATGTTAACAAACAAAGAAACAAATACTATTTACATTAATGACTTTAAAAAAAAGAAAATATTTGTTAAGTTTGGTAATAACTTAAACCAGTAACTAATTTTATCCGAGAAATTCCGATGGTATATTGACTGTACACCATCAATATTATTTACGATATTTCAAAACACTTGAATTGTATGTGAAAATTATGCTCCTACAACTCATACTTACTTATTTATGGCTTTTAGATAACCCGGAAGTTCATTGCCGCCCTCACATAAACACGGCATTGGTCCCAATCCTGTGCAAGAGTAATCCAGTCTCTACCATCATATTCCACCTCCCTAAATCCATTTTTATATTATGCTCCCATCTGCGCCTCTGTCTCCCCAAAGATCCTTTTCCCTTCCTCCTCCCAACTAACACCCTATATCCATTTCCTGATTTACCCATACGTGCTACATACCCTACCCATATCAAACGTCTGGATTTAATGTTCCTAATTATATTAGGTGAAGAATACAATGTGTGTAGTTCTGCGTTGTGTAACTTTCTCCATTCTCCTGTAACTCCATCCTTCTTATCCCAAATATTTTCCTAAGGATCTTATCCTCAATACCCTTAACCTCTGTTCCTCTCTCAAAGTGAGAGTCCAAGTTTTACAACATAAAGAACCGGTAATATAACTGTTTTATAAATTCTAACTTTCAGCTTTCTCGAGAACAGACTCGATGACAAAAGCTTCTCGACCGAATAAAACACACATTTCCAATATTTATTCTGCATTTCATTTCCTCCCGAATATCATTTATATTTGTTACTGTTGCTCCCAGATATTTGAACGTTTGCATCCCTTCAAATGATAAAATATTTCCAATTTTTATGTTTCCATTTCGGCATATGATCTGGTCACGAGACATAATCATATACTTCGTCTTTATGGGATTTACTTCCAAACTTATATCTTTAATTGCTTGAAGTAAAATTCCCGTGTTTTCCCTAACACTTTGTGGATTTTCTCCTAACATATTCACGTCATCCGCATACACGAGCAGCTAATGTAACCCGTTGAATTCCAAAACTTTTCTGTTATCCTGGACTTTCCTAATGGCATATTCTAGAGCAAAGTTAAAAAGGAAAGGTGACAGTGCATCTCCTTGCTTCAAACCCGCAGTGAATCGAAAAACTCATAAAACTCATACAAAAAGAAAAACGGAATTTTCTTTAGAAAACTGTCTTTAATATAAAGATTATAAATTATATAGTGAACCCTCGCTTCGGTTATAGTGAACCTAAAACTAGAACTTTCCCAAGAAAATGTAATTTTAAAATAGCCAGAATGGTGATTTAGGAAACCCTTTGACCTATAAACTTCCAAGAATATGTTCAGAACAAAATGTCAAATCTCCTACTCCTTAAGTGCATTGAACGACAAAGGATTCATTCAGCTTCCTGGACAGTGTGAAACATGTTAAAAAAATAGTGTACGCAGTGAGGGATAAAGGAAAGATCAGTTCTGATTCTTTTAAAAGAGGTTATTGGAAGAATAGGAATAGAAAGCGTTTTCTTTTGTAAAAGGGAGTAGAGTGATGACCAACGGGTAAATACAAGAAGGATTACAATATAATGGTCAAAAACCCTTCCCCACGCATCTTTGTAAAAGTAAACCCGGGGAAATTCCAAGGCCGACTACACAGTAGCATACCTGTAGTGGGAAGAGGTGCGAAATCGGTCAGAGCCTACTATCTACATGGCCAGATTACATTCAAGTTTCTAGCTGTGAACATCAGAATGTCGAAGCGTAAATTGTTTAAATTGGAAGATAAAGAGAACATTAGTACTGATATTGAACGTGGTTTGACCCAAACGGGCATTAACTGTATGTACAGCAATGTCAGTAGTATAAAAACAGACACTTCGGTTTTAGTGAATCTCGGATATAGTGAACGAAATATGCTGGTCCGCAGAGTTTCAATATATCCGAAGTTGACTGTACATGTACAAAGCAAACGGAGTTGCAGAAATGTAATTTCGATATTTACGATGAAGTCTGTACAAAAAATGTATTTGTCTTATGAAATTCAAGAGAAAAAGGAGTTTGTTAGCAAGATTATGGGCTGCTATTTGTCAGTTGTAATACAGATAGTAGAGAACCATGAAATCCGCTGAAAGGTTATTGATAACACAGAGTGACAATATTTATTCGAGACTTGTGTTATACATCAAAGGAAGTAGCATGTTATTACAAACTTCTGGTTGGTCGTAGGTTCATCATTTTACCAAAGAGAGAGAGTCCAGGTGAATTCTTGTTTCATATTCGCTTTTGTCCAAAGTAGACTCTTTATTCACAAGTTCCCATACATTCAGCGATGAATGAGATATGTCTTTGAATCTTGTATGTTTGCTCTCTTTGAGTAGAGGTATTCGACTCATGAAAACATATTCCTACACATTTATTAAAACAGCACTTCAAGATCAAAGCGACCATTCCACAAGGTAATCATTACTTTGCTTTAGGTAGCAATGTTATACTATCGTAAGGAAATCGCATAACCCAGGAACTTATGAGTGTTTTTGCAGTAAGCGTTCATAATGTACAAATATTGGAGCTCGACTAAAGTAGGTATACCAGTTTTAGTATCTATTAAAAATCCTGTCTGTATCAGGGATACACCGGCAAGAAGAATATGTCATCCAAGTTTACTCACGAAGTATGTCTCGCATTTTAGATATTAGTGACATAATTATGTCTAACTGGAAGGCATTACATAGCCTACACTAAGAAACATATCGAAGGAATTAGAAATACAACAGCTCGTACAGACAAAATTACGGAAAGTGTTTTACATAAACACTTGCAATACAGTCGATATTTTCATTTTTTTTTCTCTTGTCGAATGAAGTACAGATGAACATGGTACCGTCCTACTGCCAATGAATCAATAGATTATCATAAATCCAGCAGAGAAAGGAGTAAATAATAATAATAATAATAATAATAATAATAATAATAATAATAATAATAATAATAATAATAATAATAATAATAATACATACATACATACGGCTTTTAAGGAACCCGGAGGTTCATTGCCGCTCTCACATAAGTCCGCCATCGGTCCCTATCCTGAACAAGATTAATCCAGTCCCTACCATCATATCCCACCTCCCACAAATACACTTTAATATTATCCTCCCATCTACGTCTCGGCCTTCTCCAAAGGTCTTATTCCCTCCGGCTACCCAATTAACACTCTATATATGCATTTCTGGATTCGACCATACGTGCTACGTGCCACATCTGGATTTAATGTTCATAATTACGTCAGGTGAAGAATGCAATGCGTGCAGTTCTGCGTTGTGTAACTTTCTCCATTCTCCTGTAACTTCATCCCCCTTAGCCACAAATATTTTGCTAAGAACCTTATTCTCAAACACCCTTAATCTCTGTTCCTCTCTCAAAGTAAAAGTCCATGTTTCACAACCATGCAGAACAACCGGTAATATAACTGTTTTATAAATTCTAACTTTCAGATTTTCTGATAGCAGACTAGATGACAAAAGCTTCTCAACCGAATAATAACAGGCATTTCCCATATTTATTCTGCGTTTAATCTCCTCCCGAGTGTTATTTATATTTGTTACTGTTGCCCCAAAATTTAAAAAATTTTTCACCTCTTCGAAGGATAAACCTCCAATTTTTATAGTTCCATTTCGTACAATATTCTGGTCACGAGACATAATCATATACTTTGTCTTTTCGGGATTTACTTCCAAATCCATCACTTTACTTGCTTCAAGTAGAAGTTCCGTGTTTTCCCTAATCGTTCATGGATTTTCTCCTAACGTATTCACTTCATCCGCATAGACAATAATAATAATAATAATAATAATAATAATAATAATAATAATAATAATAATAATATAAATAATAATACTAATACTAATAATAATAATGTATTAAGCATTTGCAAATATATTCCAAATTGAAAGAAAGGTTGGATTTTAGTACATTAATCGTCATCTACAAATAGTTCATGTTCCTAATGCACTTCACTCTAACTAAACCCATTATTTCCACCCGTCTCAGAACTTCTAATTAAGAGTTCACCATTAGTAGTCCCATGATGTGGGGTCAATACAAAACCCGTTGGCTACCTAAGACCACAATGCTTATCAAACTGACAATGGACAAACATCCATTCTCTAGACTGCCCAAATTTCGTATCTGTCATCCAACGCACACTTTATAATTAGACTCCATGTTTGGAGGTGCACCAACAAATGTCTGCTTCAGGAGACATAACCGTTCCCTTTACTTTACGTCAAAATCAATCACTCCCTAATAAAACGTTCCATTGAGTAGAGAACAGAGTTTGGTTCAACAAAGAGAGAACTTTGTTGACGGGGCCTTGTCCCTGGCAGACTGCAAACGGCTGATAAAGATGTTGGGCAATGTTGCTTCCTATAGACAGAACAAACACTTGGTTAATAGCAGTCCCACGATGCTGTTTGCTATAGGTTCAGAGCCTCGGCAACAATATTGGAAGGGTCACAAGTGGTTTAGAGAGGGAGACTACATAGCCGAGAGCGCACAAGTTAACAAGCAATACGCCTATCTCAAGAACTGCTACAAACCTACGACAGAAGATAATAATAATAATAATAATAATAATAATAATAATAATAATAATAATAATAATAATAATAATAATAATAATGATAATGATATACAGTACAAAGTGTTAATTAAGTCTGGAATATTACTCATAACGTCTTAAAATTTAATTATAAAAAAATGTTTCAGGCTATACACAAGCTGTTAGAGATGAACGATACAATATTTAGTATTTATTGATTGCTAACATTTCCTCTTTAACTTAATTTAACTCATTTGACCAAAGAAAAAAAACTTTCACTTGCTTAATTTTTAGCATCATAAAGCTATCAAAGCTCCGTCTAGAACAGCGGTGACCAAAACTCGAACGGCAGTGATTACACGCGAGAGACAGTCTATGAAGTAAGGAGACGAGGGAGAGGTACTTGGCATGAAAACTACAACCAGTGGTGGTTCGTGCACTAACATTGAGTTCTTCATCAACCCGCTAATGAAAATCGCAAGCTTTGCTGTATCAGTGATGTCACTACTGTCATCAAGAGCATATATATTTTTTCTTGTTTTTTTTTTTTTTGTTTTTTTTTTTTTTTTTAATATTCCTGATGAACACAATCAGACATCTCCTGAATTCTATTCTGGATATTTAGTCGAGAAAGCGCAGATTTAAAAATTGATTAACAACTTTCCTTGGGCAAATTATTTCAGCCACCTTGATCATTACGCTTTTAAAAAACTCCTGCGTTGAAAGGTTTAAGAGAACGAGCTACTTCGTTCGTCACTAGATAGCTGGCTTCCTTACATTTATTTATGTCATATTTCTCTTCATGACGATTTATGGCTGATTTCAGTTCTTGGAGTTTAATAGCTCGTTTCATCACTACACACACGTCATATTCAATCAGTTTCTCTGTATTATTATTATTATTATTATTATTATTATTATTATTATTATTATTACTGCCTGAACTTCTACTGCTGCCACTGTTAATGCTATCAGCATTGTTATTTATATTATTGTTATTATTATTATTATTAAATCAGTAACTAGTAAATAACTGATAATAGTCATCAAAATAAAAAAAATTAAAATGGAGATATAGCGTAGTTTAATAATTATTTTATCCTTCAAGGGAACATGTAGGCCTATAATATTCAGGCACGTATATAAGAATTATGGTAACACTTGCTGATAAATAATAACTAATAATAATAATAATAATAATAATAATAATAATAATAATAATAATAACAACTAATAATAATAATAACTAATAATAATAATAATACCTGAACATTAAATTCAGACGTTTGAGATGAGTAGGGCATGTAGCACGTATGGGGGAATCCAGAAATGCATATAGAGTGTTAGTTGGGAGGCCGGAGGGAAAAAGACCTTTGGGGAGGCCAAGACGTAGAGGGGAAGATAACATTAAAAGGGATTTGAGGGAGATGGGATATGACGATAGAGACTGGATTAGTCTTGCTCAGGATAGGGATCAATGGCGGGCTTATGTGAGGGCGGCAATGAACCTCCAGGTTCCTTAAAAGTAAGTAAGGAAGTAAGTTATGCCTATGTATACAGCGTAATGCTCTGTAATGTCGCTTCTATATACTACTACTAATTGAACCGTTGAGCAAGCAACATATTACATTTTCTCCGACAGAATATCAAATAAATTCCTCTTCCCATTCTGTACGAAACCTTGCGTTCCTGCTCGTAGAGACAGAGGGTTTGTAGGGCGACATGGTACCGACACTGCTTATCTTCAGTAAGTGAGCGAGACAGAGAGCAATGTACAGGAAACTCCCCTTACTAGTATGAAAGTCTTTGATTACACGATGTAATCACGATACCCAGTTTGGTCACCGCTGATGTAGTTCCATTATTATTGATCAATTGAGCGTCAATATTCATATGGATTGGCTGAAAAATGTTAGCGTAAAATTAAATACAAAATTGTGCGAGTATCGGTACTTAAATACGGCACTCAAAAGACGCCAATAAAAGAGAACTTGCTTACTGCCATTCGGTTCCTGTAGTAATCTCTTTCCGAAAATCTTTCGATTTCTACTGCAAGTTTCTGAATCATTCTAAATCGAACCACGTAGGAAATATTCAGAGGAAACGGCAATTGGCGTACATTTATAGATGCTTGAATTCCTACAAGTCAAGTTGCACACCTATCGACGTTATTGCAAGTTCTTTGTACTGTGTAATGTTTCTTCCGGAAATGGTGCGAGATTTCTCTGTCTTTTGATGTCCTTTCCGAAGTGTGCAGTGCCCCCACCCATTCCCGCTCGCCCTCCCGGCGGCGTCGCTATCTGTCTCCAAGGAAAGATCACTGTCGTGCTCCGGGGCTAAGAGGACAACTTCAGTGTTGAAAGCCTCTTACGTTTGGCGCGGGTTGGAGGTGCAACGGAGCATTTATTATATAGGGTACGTGCTGCTACTGAAATCGCAAGCGTAAGCTAAAGTGTGCAAATTATTTGGAAAAACATGAACTGCCCGCACTCTGAAATAAGTACGTAGTCGCCATAAATGAACTACAGTGACATCAAAAACCTTTTCTTACATTTCTATTGTACCTTTTTTTTACTATACCATGCAGGCTTTGTTTAATGTTAAGTTTTAGCTGCCATGGTAGTATTTACCCTACATAGGTACAATCAGAACATAGTTCAAAATGCAAGGAAAACGTTCTTGTTGTCACTTTATTTACTAACTAAATGAATTTTACTGTATATTTTACAGTTTAATATTCCGAGTCGTTTCTCCTTTTCCCTTTGCTGGTGTTATCTTAGTTTCTATATATATATATATATATATATATATATATATATATATATATAGAGAGAGAGAGAGAGAGAGAGTACAAATTAAATTTATAAAACAAAATGTTTCTAGCCACTACCCTAAGAGCCAGGCTCGTATACGTTGTGGTCTTAGCCAATAATATAACATAGAATTTACAAAGACGGTTTACTAAATAGAGTAACTAAATTCAAACCGATAAATAGGACAGAAGAGCAAAAAAAGAAAAAAGAGAAAAAGAGAGAAAAACACATTTAATATAAATTGATTATCGGACAGAAGCAAGTGTTATTCAATAAAAACATATAGTCCACAGAAATAAAAAAGTAAAAAAATACACATTTAATAGTAATTCACGTCAGAAATAATATTATAAATTTCTTTTTTTAAAAGTTTCAATTTTAAAATATTTCAAATTTGGAAAATAGTTTGTAATTTTATTATAATGTCTTGGGCCGAAACTAGCACCATGTTTAAGTGCTGCACTTGTATGACATTTAGGTTCAATTAATAAGAAAGTAGACGTTTGTCTTTGAGTACGATATTCACGTCGATTGGATTTAGCAAGTTATTTTTCGACGCTTTATGAACAGCTTAGGTTATTTTAGCGTCTGAATGAGATGGTGATAATGCCGGTGAAATGAGTCTGAGGTCCAGTACCCAAAGTTACCCAGCATTTGCTCATATTGGGTTGAGGGAAAACCCCGGAAAAAGCCTCAACCAGGTTACTTGCCCCGACCGGGAATCGAACCCGGGCCACTTCGCGGCCAGACGAGCTGACCGTTACTCCACATGTTTGGACGATTGGATTTATGTTTTATTTCATTTCTGTGGTAGTAAGTTAGTATACTATATTTATAAATTTCTTCAATAGTTAATACTTTAAATTCTGTATAAATTCAATTTGTTGGGTAATCTATATTTTTGGTTAGACAACTTTTTAATTTTAATATATATCTGCATTTCATTTCATTTTCTGTATTCAATGAATTAATTTTGAAACAAACCCCATGTTGAAATAGATTATCTATTTTACAATATTATAATAACAAATACTTATAATCAAAGAACTAGAAATATATTGTTCCAAAGTTCTCAACATTAATGTCAAAAGTTTATGAAATTGAAAGCAACATTACAGTTTGCTTTATTTGTTATGTGAGATAAACTTTTTCATTTTTACTTTATTTTGTAAATACTACCAATGTTGGTTAACTTTCTACAGAATTACTAGAAACTAATGGAGCTGCGGAGGGACTTTTCGATTGCACTGTACTTGTAGCTTTGTAAGAACTGAGTTACTTAAACAGTGTAATGTGAAAATATTAACAAAAAAATAACAACAATTGTGAACAGAGTAATTTTCTAGTATTCCCTGCTAAAAATCTAAATTGTTTTGTATTGAGAAAAATCCTCACTGTCAAGAAATCAGACTGTTACGAGATTAATAGCTTTGGTACGCTAGAAATAAAATTATAATTTGGAATTGGAAACCGTATTTAGCATTAAGATAACTCTATGTAATCTTATTTAATAGGTTATTAAATTTGATGACTGTGCATCAACTGCTAGGTTATTTGTAGTCGACGAAATGATGAAAGCTAGGTGGTACCTGGCGAGATGAAGCAGAGGATTCAACAAGGGGTTACCTAACATTCGTCTTATAGTTGGAAAAACCTTAGGAGAATAACATTAGTCTAGGATCAAGATTATGGTATAATAATACAGTAACTCCATAATGAAAATACACCCTGCATTTTCAACATTTTCCGTCATTAAGTTGAATCTAAATTGAACATCTATTCATAAATGAAGAGTCCACTGGAAGAATGATGGATGTCACTTTCTTGTCGAAAATGAACCAAGACTGTCAAGGCATAGCTTAAGACATATAGAATGTGCATAGAGAGTTATATGGCATTAACACTGATAGTCATTGTCCAGTAACGATCGGAAAATAACAGTTAAGCTTTGAGCGCTAAGCATTTCAAACTTTGAATTGCTTCTAATGCAAAATGTATTCCAAATGACATCCATCATTCTTGCAGTGTACTCTTCACATGACATTTAAGTTGGTCCTACATACACAAAGTTTTGTGTGTGTGTGTGTTTTTTTTCTTTCTTTTTTTTTTTTTAATATTTCTCTGCACTAACTTTTGTATTTCGTTTATGTAGATGGAACTACATCATCGGAACACGAGCTTTGCTCATATGGGTTTCGCAGATTTTTTTTTTTACTTTTCATGTGTAGTGCATTTAATATAAATAAATATTAATATCATGATTAGTCTAATGACCTCTACTGGTTAGAGCGGCGAGTAAAGGTAAGCGTTCACTACATCGTATCGCACTCATCGGACGAATTTCACGGATCGGAAAAAGACCATCTTTGCTGTAAGTGTTATGTAACCGCGTTCACTACATCGTATCGCACGCATCGGCTCACGGTAAATCCGTCCACGTTTCTCGGATGAACAACTTTTCCGATGCGTGCGATCATGGCCTTCTTTAATAAATCAATTTTAAATGCTCAACTGTTACTGTTATGTTGTGCCATGTTCAGTGTCGCGCCAAAATGGCAGACGGAAAATTTATTTCGCTTGTAGAAAAATGCGAAGAATTATATAATTTGAGGCATTCCCATTAGTAAAACACACACACACACTATGTAACCAATATCTCTTTCGTTTCTTCCTCTTCAATTAAGAAGCATGAAACAAACAAATTCTTATTCTCTAACACTCATGGTTAATAGACCTAACCTCAAAAATTCGTCTGTTTTCAGCAATGTCAATATCGTATGTCATACGTTTTAAACAGCTGATAGGGAATCCGATGAGACGATGAGGTAGAGCCTTTACAGTAAACGCACTGCACTTAAAATATCCGTTGCGTGCGATTCGTCCGAGGAGTGCGATACGATGTAGTGAACGCTTTCCTTAAGGAACACGCTGCGAGAGCTTGAGTAGTCCTATAAAAGGGTAACCGGCGTTAACCGTTTGAGTGGGACAATCTGCTCCAGCAAACTACTACACACCATACTGCACGTTTGCAGCGAAGAGTGCTCTTACACGAAGAGCACGTTTGGTCACCACTACTCCATAATTTAAATGAGGCATTAAATAAAAAATGAGTATTTTAATTGTGGGAGATAAGAAATGACGAACTAAACTTCACTAACTTTCAATTATATTAACTGATCTTCGAAACGTTTTTCAAATACCACCTTTGGTAATATTCTCTTAGAGCCGAAATTATAGAGACAGCTTAAGAAACATGTGTTCTTCATACATATATCATACGTGGATTTGCAGGTAAAAACCAATTTTAGCATTTTACTTCAAAACCGTATTTGTATTACATGATATTTCACATGAGATTAATTTTAGATTCTGATGTAAACAAGTTCAATCAATGCACAAAATCATGCTGAAAACCTACACAGCTCCTAAATGCTTTTGATCAATACAAGAGCGAAATGGTCGGCAGTAACCCACTGTTTCCCTTAGAGACATTGTAATCGCCCCACGAAACAACTAAAATAGCAATGAATATTCCCCTAGGGCTCGAGCTTAAGCATTGTTTGGAAACGATATTGTTTTCCATGACTCCTGGCGGGGTATCGCAAATGACAGTGCATTACCGTACACGAAATAAAAATTGTCCTGAAGCAAATGTTAAATCACAGTTTTGTTTTCATATTTACAATATAAGCATTTAAACCTATTTTCCATTGTGTACGACTTCAAACAAGCGTCTTGTCCCATGGTATGAATATTTTGTCATAGACTGAAAATAAAATTACATGTACTGTTAGCTATTGTATTTTGTCATCATCGATTACGACCTTGAAACTGTCTCAGAGTTACGCCTTTCCAATGAGTTACACTGTAGTAATTGCTTTAAATATATTTGTTCATGATGAACATTTGCATTTTGTAGGCATGTGCACATTTTACCTTTTGTTGCAAATATTTGGATATTCTGTCTTCGCTTTCCATACCTAATTCTGACCTTTTCAACACTGTTAAGGAAGATTACATAATGAAAATGTGATAATAATTAAACTCGTATCAAATTGTAGTGTCTAAAGTGTATATTCCAATACAATAGATTGTAAGCGTAGGCACCTTAAAAGTCAAAATAAATTAAAGAATACTGACGTAGAAACAGTTCGGATTTAATTCCCCAAACCTTTGTAAACATGTTAGCGGTGTATAGACTATAGCAGGAGTTCGACGTAACGAGCTTTGAGAAGACACTCCTAACTTCTGTACGAGAATATTAAAGCGACAGTTGTCGCTCTTGTTTGAGTGAGCGTCACAGAAGGTTTCCGTTTGATTCATTCGGAATATCTATTGTTGTTTATTGTAATAGAGATCCGTGAACCATTCACTAGTTTTGTAATACTTCAGTGTCTGGTTTAAGATTTTTGAACCTATATCCTCAACACAACACTTAATAAATTACATCGTTCGTTACATTGGCTCTTATTCTTTGCTTAATTCATCTGACAGTAAAGAAGCTGCCATGTATAGAGATGCTACTGGCCGTAAATTTACTAATGTCAGATAAGCGAAATGGATTAAGCATTTGTAGAACTGTGCTACATTCATTTTATAATAAACTTTCCATCATCTATAAATCACTATATCTATTAATTCCAATTGAAAATTAGATAGCACATCCCCAATTTCAAAAACAGAAGGTAACGTGACAGGAGAAACAAAACGTTAGTGATATAAAACGCTGTATAGCAAAGCCAAATTTGAAAACACTAAAACATTTTTAGAGTTACCGAAAGCGAAAATTGATTTGTTACTGGACGAATTTGCTTACTATTCCAAATTATTAAGAGCCAATTTATTCCTAAGTTATAAAAATATACCTACGCTATATTTTCGTCGATAATGTAATACAGCAGTTAAATCACACGGATTTGTTACTGCTGGAAACTTGATTTCAACGTTTTGAGTTCCGCATAGGGTATTGATATTTTCCTGTTTTTAATATGACATTCTGTATTGTCTTAGACTTAGACAGTAGCTGGGCGTCTTACTTTACGACCTTTCCCACCGTCTGTTTGTGAGTCTATGTTTCGAAAACTACTAACGAAGACCAGGGTCCAGAAGAGTTGTAGGATGGAAATATTTTCGCAAAACTCATAGCACTTGTTGATTAGTGTAGTATGTACTTCAGAAATACGAGTAATTCTCAGCTAATAAAAATTATTTGCTAATTTTCTGAACCAATTTATAGTCTCACCTTTCTCCTATCTTTCAGATATTGGACCACTCTCTTTCTGATAGCAGAAAATAATATTCATACTGTTTAAGTTATAGGAAATTTTGAAGTTTGAATTAGTTAATTTTTAACTCTCTACAGAAGCTCTCTAATGTTTACTTTCATTAAGGAGATAGGTACGGTAATTTTGAAATCCATAGAAAAGCGCGAAGGGTTTTATAGTCTTTTTTAGTAATTTATACAAGTTTTATATCGGTACTAGCCTACTATTTCTAACTTGAAACAAAAACAGAACAAATTTCAGTCCTTTCGAAATGCTATTTCACTCTTTTTCATTCACTAGATTATAAAACAAACCCGTTACTTTAATATTGTAAGAAACACCAATTAATCAGGGAGTGAAACTTAGCGTCCGATAGGAGAGAGGCAAGTGGTTTCAGGTTAACTGTGTTCTAGAGTCCCTATACTGTGTACAATAGGAGCCGGCGTGGGTCGTGCCCCGTTGAACTACTGTGAGTGCTGTTTACTTGCTTTGTTTTGCAGTCGAAAAGTAACTTTGTTTTAACTCGTTATTTTACTACGCTTTATAAACTGCTACAAGTAATTTACATTATTGGCTAGAGACCACAGAATTCCATATTAATTTCGAAAAAAAAAAATCGTGATAAAATATTATATTTCACGTTTTATCGCTAATTATTTTTAAGATAATCGTAATAATTTTGTATACTTTTGAGAGAGATTTTTACTTGAAAAAAAAAAAACTTTATATTACATATTTGGCATCAAAATAATGATAAAATAGGTTCATACATCAAGTTATTCTGCACATTAAAATTAAACACAAATTTATAACAAGCAAAAAAAAAAAAAAAAAAAAAAAACATTGTATTATGTAACATCTGCTGCTTCTGTATGTGAAACAGAAGCATAGCAGACGTCATAAAATTATTTTCTTTCATTCTGCGCCTAAGATCACTTCTTCTTCTTCTTTCCCTTAGTTTAACCTCTCCCTTTTAGGATCTATGGATCACATACATACTTTTTTGACCACACAAGGACTGGAGGGCCTCCCCGGATGAGGGACCAGCTCAATGCCAGGAAAACCTCCGGTACAACACAGACATTTAAGACATTACACAGCATTCACACACATATGAAAGGATTAAGGGAAGGATCGCCGTCCATGGCCGGACTTTCAAGAGGTATAATCCCGGAATTTGCCTGGAAATAACTGAGAAAACCATGTAAAACCTCAGTTAGGATTGGCGGCCCCTGGGATCGAACCCCGGACCTCCCGAATTCAAGGCCAGCCCTCTACGACGCCGCTAGCCCGGTCGGTTGCCTAAGATCACTAATATTTAAATGATGGTATACTTTGAGAAAAACCTTTCTGTTTCAACAAATGTACAAGGGACCCAGACACATTTCAACACATATGTAAATGCAGGGTGATTCAACATGACAGCTCGTAATGCCTCAATCACGTCAAGTTTAACTTTGGAAGTGTTGGATGACTGAAAACTATTTCCTTCAAAATAAGAAACGCTACACTGCAATCAGTACTTTTTATATCCTTGAAGTAACTCATTGTTTTAACCCTTTCTGTGAGTGCATTAACATTATTAACATTTATCTGTACGATATTTGCTGCGTTGAATAATTCATTTAAATTTATTAACAATGAATATGAATCATGTAAGTCGTATTTTTCAATTTTCTGCGTCATTAGTTTACTGACATGTTTAAATAGTTATTGTATTTCAGTCTTCAAGTCCAAACTGAGATCCTTAATTAAGGGTATAGGATGGTATTTTTTGGTGAAAAATGAGTAAATTTAAAAAAAAATCTTTAAAATACTCTGTGATATGTATGGAATGCATAGCATAACATTTTGTGAGTATTTGTGTCTTTATCGGATGTTAAGTCGCCATTTTCAAACTTCCTGCATTATGGATTTTTAAATCGCTCACCCATTTTTATTTTTGTTTCCGGTGAATTAAATTTTCAATTTTTTTTCTTTAAAATACCCTTTGATATGTGTGGAAAGCATTGCATAACATTTTGTGGGTATTTATGCCCTTATCGGATGTTGAGACATCATTTTTAAACTTCCTGCGCTATGGATTTTTAAATCACACGCCCGCTTTTATCGGTTTCCAGTAACTGCATTTTTTTTTTACATTGCCAGACAAAAATGGATATAATTTCTGAACTATTAAAGATACATGCATGAAATTCAGAACACACATTCTTTAGACTATTAGGAAACGTTTCTCTTTAACAGAGTTTTGTTAATTGATTTCATTTAAAAAAATACGTCCATTTGTTTGCAAGAAAGGAAATCAGAAAATTGTTATTAAATTTTAAATGTTTATTTTACAAACGTAGGGACTAATATCAAAATTCTGTTACAGACAGTTTGTAGAACATGCTTTTGCAAATACATTTTAAAAACTGTTTGAATCTAACTTCAAAAACGGTTTAGATATATCGGTTTTAGTACAATCCTGCATTAGGTATATTTTTTTTTCAAATTTGTGCCCCCAAATAATTTGTTTTTTTTTTTTTTTTTTCAGAATATTTTTATTTGGTTGAGTTGCCACAGCTATGAGCTCTCTACATACAAAAAATTAATATTTTACACCAAATAGGAAAAAACCTTTTAAAAATAGCCTACCATCCTTTCCGCTTAATTTGCTTAAAAACTAATCTATATTATTAGAAATTACTATATTCATTCTACGCTTCATGTCATTATACGAAAATGTGTGGTCTCTAAATCAGCGGTAATCGGCACAGATCACTCTAGAGTTAGCGTCTCTTACACGCGTACTATGGTGCATCCGTAGCTGCTGGCGGGCATGCTCTCTCCCTCTCTGCCTGCTGCTGCTGCTGATGTTGCACCAAATACATTTTACCCATTTCAGCGAGTGCTGACGACCACTGCTCTAAATTCCTCTCCACCGCTGACCACGACTACTCACGCGCAAGTAAACAAACCCGTACCTATAGTAAAGGAACAGCAAACCTGTTTCATCGGGCAATAAGTTTCGCTGCCTCATTATAATACAACTTTTGATGTGAGCATACTGCAGATTATTTGGACGGAGTTTCGCAATAACAGACCAACCGACAATTTGAAAAAAAAAAAAAAAAAAGAGAGAGAGAGAGATTTGCACAAATCCGTTGATGGCAGGCTAATTTAACTCGGAAAAAATCAAGAATGCGATATCTGAATTTTGCTGCTATTTATAAGCAAAAATTCGTTATTTTCATAAAATTCATTTATTTATTTTGCTTTGAAATATTAATTCAACTGCTGGTCTCTTATTAAAAATCGGTTAGCCTTTTTTGATATTATTTGTGCTATTTTTGTAATAGTATGAATGTTATAATACTTCTTGCATAAAATGTTTTATAAAAAAACAGACTTATTTCAATGGCCAATATTTCGAAACAGGTTTTTGGCGCTTAGTCTATTATCTCCAATTTATAAATTAAGAGTCCACTGCAAGAATGATGGATTACATTTGGAATACATTTTTCAGGAGAAGCAATTGAAAGTTTGAAATGCTTAGCGCTCAAAGCTTAACTGTGATTTTCCAATCATTACTGGACAATGACTATCAGTGCTAACGCCATATAACTCTGTATGTACATTCTATATGTCTTAAGCTATGCATTGACAGTCTTGGTTCATTTTCGACAAGAAAGTGACATCCATCATTCTTGCAGTGGACTCTTCAAATATTAAATCCGACATATTTTTACAAAATATCGTCTATTCTTATGGTACTAGGCGTATGCCGTATGAAATTCGATTTTAACTAATCATTAACGGATTATAATAAGAATAAGTTCATAGCAGCTATTAAGACTATTAACAGGAAATAGCTTAATTAAGTGGAGTTACACAAGAAATGAAGATATTTCGGACAGAGATGTAAGTGAACAGTTTAGAAATGAAGGCAAGCAATATCGAATTGTGAATATACAGTATAACCTATAAGTACTGTATGTATGGACCTAATAGCGTAAGAGGATTTAGGAAATCCGTAATGAGTTTGAAAGGCCGAATTCCTGGAAACAAAACAAGCTAAATAACGTAACGTAATGATAGAAACGTACGATGATGTTAAGGATTTTGAACAATTTAGTTATATTTGAAAATATTAACTTGGTAATAATTTAAGTTATTTTGTACAATTTTATTTTAAAGCTTTCCAGTCTGTCGAGCATCTTCAGGGTGAAATAATTGTGAATGTTTATTTTCTCATGAACCATCCGCTTCGTAACAAGTAATTTCGCTTCCTTATTTCGAAGTGTCATTACGCACTCACAGTCTACTGTTGTCTATTATAGACTCACTCATACCGGATGCAGATATCTTCCTAAGTCGTTACCTAGGTTCATATGGTTTTTCAGGAGGAATATACTGATTCGCATTTTTTAAACTTTCAGTTCGTCATTATTTATATTCATAGACATATCATCTGTCTTCTTATACTCTCCGAAAAACTAAACTCGTTAATTGTGCTCATAATGTTACGCATTCTGTTTTTAGATTCCTAATTAGGATATTCCTAACAACGTGACAAAGTCTGAAGTATATTCGGTTTAGCATAAAACGTGTAATTTACTATTGGTTTTAAAAATTGATTTTATTTAAAAGGAAATTTACATCTTATTAATAATAAGAATGAGTTTATACTTTAATTAGTATCCAATTACTTTGGCTTGAAGCATATTATAGTATTTCACTGCTTGTATACTTTGTGACCTGGTAGTGTGTAAGAGAAGGCCCTATGGCCATAACTCTGTCAGTATAAATAAATATATGAACGAATAAATAAATAAATAAGTAAATAAATAAATAAATAAATGAATAAAAATTTATACAGAGTGTAAGGGGTATAAGTGCCGTCCTTTTGACAGTCGTCGGGGACGGCCTACAGGATCAAAAAATGTCCATACAACATAGGGTCTAAACGTGATAGTTTTCCCAGGAAAAAAAATATTTATCCTTTTTATTTTATTTGCGTTATACTGTTTATATCGTTAGTAAAATTACGAAAATATTTACATCAGCAGATATATCTATCAAAGAGTTAATATTAGTTTAAATAAATATTTGTGTGTTCTATTACGTTTTCGTGAAATTAGATAAAAATGCATGCTTAAATTTGTTGATATTCTGGCGTGAAAGACGTGGCAAAGTGTTCAGCAGGCAGTACTCTGCGCAGACGCAAGTATGAGTCAGCTGAGTTCAAGCTTCCTGTCCATAGGTATCTATACTGCCGAGCGGACGACAGTTCAGTACAGGGTATTCAATAAACAACTTCCGTCATTCACAGTTTAGGAATATCATATGTTGTTAATTTATGGAGAAAGTCGTCGTAATTCAAGTGAGACAAGAAGGATGTACCGTCAACGTTTTCTCAAAGAAGGTTACCTAATCGGCGAACTTTTGTAGCAGTTTCTCAACGAGTTTTAGAAACTAGGAGTCTCTTACCCCGTTTCGAAAATCACATAACCAGAAATTTGTTTAAAAATGATATTGCTTTACTGAAGCGGGAGAGATTAAAATGTTGCATTAGAAAAAAAGAATGTATGATTTTGTGCAGAAAACCATTATTGTTTACTTTTTAGACATACAATAAAAATGGAGCAATATTGTTACATAAAATGTAAATTTACCATATTGTTCTATTAATGAGATTGAAAGTTTATATCTGCTGCTCGTTTTATGTAAAGAACAATATTATCATGGTCCGCTCCTGCATTAGAACAGAGCAACTGTACCGGTATGTCTGTACCCGCTTGAGCTGTACTGCGTAGTTATAAACCCACTCCTCTCTAACCAACAAAGTTGCAAATGTCTAATATTGTAAACTTAAATAATTAGTTAAATATTGCAATTAGAAAAAAGTGTAAGGACATTTTTCTTCCTTATGACATTAATAATCATCGGTTAAAATAATTGCACTTATACCCCTTACACCCTGTATATATGTAGCTATATTCCAACGAGCCAGTATCTCAAGAGGATTCTGTAAAAGACGTCGAAGTTATCAGACAACTTCATTCTGTTCTAATTCGTAAGTGAACACAATCACAACAGATAATAATAATAATAATAATAATAATAATAATAATAATAAGTAATAATATTAATAATGATAATATTATTAATGATAACAATATTAATAATAATATTATTAATGATAAAAATATTAATATTAATAATAATAATAACATTAATAATATTGAATGCCAGCTATAACGGCTTGGGGGGGATCATAGTGCTGACCACACGATACCTCCATTCTGGTTGGATGATCGTCCACCTCTGCTTTGGTATGTGGGCGTAAGGTCAGCAGTCGGCTGGTCGGTCTAGGCCTTTCATGGGCTGTAGCGCCACGGATTAATAGCAGTAATAATAATAATAATAATAATAATAATAATAATAATAATAATAATAACAATAATGTATTTCTACAGAATAACTAGACCAAAGAAGGCAACATTTGCGTACTACGAATAGTAGTGTGTTGAGAATGTAGTTTTACTTTCTGGCGCCCAATACTTTCAAGAGAATAACCTAGAACTATTCACCTGCTGTACACAGTTATGAATGGATATATCGACGTCATATTGTCCATATCAGACGTCACGAGCGAACCGATCACAATTTAAATGTAAAATAAAATTAGAAATGTAACGTCTGTCTTCCCAATAAAGGTTAGTAAATCGCACTTACAGTCATTAAAATTCTCAAAATGAAGATGTTCCCTATTCATAATAAATTCAGGTTCATGCCATAAAACATATTCTGGCGATGACGAGATGGAAAACTAATATAATTGTAATAATAATATGATATAGAAATACTTAAAAATTTATCTGCGTTAAATCACATAGAATTTGAAATTAAAATAATAGAGAAATGAAGTACTAACAACATACTGGAAGAATATACAATGTAAATGGCACATCTACACACTACAATACAAAGGGATTGCAACCTTGGTAAAGAGAGTTGAATATTTGCAATTCAGAATTAAGAAAAATAGAAGAGCTATTCGAATCAGACACACTTTGCTTACCCAAGAGCCACGTACACTTGGGGCCTTGCCCGCTCCTACGAAGAGTCACTTCCTGGTCGCCGGTTGAGAGCGACTGCGAGTAGGATGATAGACGGGGATAAACAGTAGCGCGCTCTATGGACAGAAATTGAAAATTCGTAAGAACTAGAATATTTGAATACATTTCTATTTTTAATATAAATGTCAAAGAGAAAGTACTTGAATATATCTACAGAAGATATCATATACTCAACAATTATTTGTGGAAGCAACTACTATAGTACAGAGATGGGCATTTTCTCTCTCGACGAGCAATTGAACTGAATTTAATTGAATTTACGGGAGAAGGCACTGTGGCCAAGCAATACGACCTGTTACGGTCTATTGCGCTAACCCTCCAGTTAGGCGCAATCCCAAACCCACACAGGCTCACTACACTAAGGTTCGCTGCTTCACCAGCCGGCGATCGGGGAATGCTATGGAATGATGACGAAATGGAGAAGTGTTGACGGAATGATGTAAATGTCTAATATGGGGGAAAACGAGAGAACCCCGAGAAAAACTCCAACTGCGATTTTTTTATTCTATTTTATTTTATTGGATTATTTTACGACGCTGTATCAACATCTAGGTTATTTAGCGTCTGAATGAAATGGTGATAATGACGGTGAAATGAGTCCGGGGTCCAGCACCGAAAGTTACCCAGCATTTGCCCGTATTGGGTTGAGGGAAAACCCCGGAAAAAACCTCAACCAGGTAACTTGTCCCGACCGGGATTCGAACCCGGGTCACCTGGTTTCGCGGCCAGACGCGCTGACCGTTACTCTACAGATGAGGACAACTGCGATCTTGTCCGCCACAAGTATCACTATGGATTTTTCAATTAAAAAATCCCAAACCTGACCGGGATTCGAACCCGGGACGCCTGCGTGACAGGTCATAGGTCTAACCACTCTATGAGCAAACTCTACCCCTCCCACTAACTGTTAACTGAACACAGTTGCTTTTCCTTCAGTCAGGTGCTGTTGAGCAGTTAAATGGAGGAAGTAAGCCGCGCATGTACAGCTCGATTCAGCGTTAATGGCCCCTGCCCTTGGTTGTTTGGCTAGTGAGCGAGCTGTGTGTTGCGTCATAAGAAAGAAATTTAATCACAAATGTGCATAGGAGGGGAAGAGGAAAGAGGAAGAATGAAAATATCTATGCTCGTAGCTGAGGGACACTCATGTCAAGAAAATATAAGTCATCGTGACAGTGTCTAGCCAATAGGCATAATGGTTAGTAACGGGACGTGTGGAAGAATATTGTGTTTTTAAGACGGAGTGTACCGCGACATGATAAGAAGGAAGTGTTAGGTGTTATGACTGCGCCGCCTGACCTGTGTAACCCAGCCCGCCAGTAGTGATGAGTAACTCGCTCTTAGTCTATTTTTTTTTTGAGTAGGATATTTTACGACGCTTTATCAACATCTAGGTTATTTAGCGTCTGAATGAGATGAAGGTGATAATGCCGGTGAAATGAGTCCGGGGTCCAGCACCGAAAGTTACCCAGCATTTGCTCATATTGGGTTGAGGGAAAACCCCGGAAAAAACCTCAACCAGGTAACTTGCCCCGACTGGGAATCGAACCCGGGCCACCTGGTTTCGCGGCCAGACGCGCTGACCGTTACTCCACAGATGTGGACCTCTTAGTCTATCTACTTACTTTTTGCAGGGGCCAAAATCCCTGAATCAAACTTTTTTGTAGATCTCTCTGTATGTGTAGTTACCAGTAGTAGGCCTATACAAAGTATTTGTAAATGTGTGCACAGCGTTCTTTCAATAGTGAATGAGAGGAGAATTGTTTATGTTAAGCGAAGGAAAAATGCTCAATATGCCTAATCGAAATTGCATATTTAATACATTTTCCGCCAGAGAGTTTATATTCACTATTACTTACATTTTAAAAATGTCTTCTTAACGCAAAATGTAATAATATATATCCATTGTGGGTTAGCATGGTTCAGATAGGCATTGTACCTTTCCTTCACTAAACACCAACAAATATTTATTTTCTCAGCTACTATTGTAATAACACTGCGCGCAAAGTTTCAAATATTTAGTACGCCACTGGTAACAACAAACAGAACATGTACCAGCGTGGCTTACCTTCCATCAACAAGCTATACTTCATCCCATAAAATCTGACAGGTGACGTAAACATTGCCGGCAGAGAAAGGAAGAAAAGTTCTTGGTAATCAACCAAAGTCAGAGATTACGTTCTAGGCTTGAAGTTGGGCGAAGGTAGAACGCTTATGGCGTCTGTCAGACATTTTGGAACATGGTTAAAAGTTCAATGCAATTTATATGTGTATATGTATATGCACATGCCATGAATATAGATTTATTATGTCTTTTATGTTTTTCAATTAATTGAAACATATAAATAATGCAGTCCACAAAGGATCTTCCTCTTCAAAACTATTTAAAAACAAGTTTCTAAAGATAAGTCCTTTCTTTGTGAATCTTCATATTTACTTTGTGTAATGGGACTGCAAGTATAAAAAGAAACACAGTATAATAATAACTCTCAAATTGTGTATAGCTCGGAAAAATTCAAGTAAAACTGGATTTAAAACACACTGAAAATTCTTAATATTAATGCGTCTGGTATATCTAGTAAGATTCTTCTTCCCTTTCACGCCTCTGAAAAGAGACATAGACAGAAAGACGCGTAGTCTGTGACGTCAAAGCGTTTATCGTAGCGCCTACTAAGCAAGTCTTGTAATATGTATATAGGCACGTACGCCTTGTCCTAAAAGTTTTATTTTAAGGAAGATTGGTGTGCCGTTAGCACAGCAGAGGATAGGTTCTGTCACCTCGTCTTATTGCACTTGTGTTATGTAATCCCTTCTCGAGCCTGTATATTCTGCCAGAGCCTTCTGATAGTCCTCATTGCTTTTACATCTACCATCCTCTTTCTTTCTTGACGTCTACTTATGAATCCACATTCCTTTGCTCCTCCAACTCTGTCTCTCTCTCTCCAGAGAGGAGAGGATAATATCACCCATCTCTCCAACCCTCAGACACAGACTTCCAGTCCTCTCTCCCTTATTCCCCCCAACCTCACTCCCGCAAACCATCTTCACTTTTTCTTCCAACGAACCAACCCCTACCCTCCAAGACGCATAATGACGCGAAATAAAAATTTAATCTTCTCTTGATGGATTTATGGCTAGCTTTCAGTGGACAGGGAAATTTATAGCGTATTCGTATATTAAATATGGAGGAACATGGTTACAATCACAAGATGGTGGGTCTTGCCGTTGTGAATTCGGTACTCTTCTACGACATCAAATTTCACCAGGGTTCGTTATCATGGAATTATAATGCTATGGTTTCATCCGTTTAGGTCTTTGAGGTCTTTTCTGTAGGCCTCGTTACAAGGAATTTAGAAGTCCTGAAACTTACTCTTCTTATCATTTGGCAAATAGGTCAAATCTGAACTTTTGTTCGCCTTTCTTCATTATAATCTTACGTAATCGTTCGCATTATTACTGGGGACGTGAATTTAAACTCTACTTTTTCAAGACGATAAGATTGCTTCCAAGAAATGGAGTTCTTGATGTAATGCTCTCTTAAAATACCGGAAAAGTAATGTTTCGTACGTTTCAAGTTCTAATTTCTTATCCTATATCCGTATAATTATTTTAATTATTTCAATTCCTTGTATCTCCATAAATAAAGGACAGCCTTCCATGAAGTGTTTCATTGTAAATTTTTACGATGTATTAATCTTTACTTTCATACTTCACTACACTTAACGTCATTAAATTAAATTTAATAATAACACCACGAGAGAATTTGGAAGGTATTTGTAGCCAGTATTTGTAATATTTTTGCAGTTATTATTGTTAATGTTTCATGTAAGATCTCAGATTTATTATTCTGGAAATTGTGCGTACCTACAAAAATTAAATTATATTTGAAGGGTTCAGAACTATAGTGGGCCAAACGCCATTTATTAAAACCGTAGAAATCAAAAGTTACAATGAAGTTATTTCCATAATTCAATGGAAGCATATAGCAAGTAACATAAAGTATACACATTAAAACTAAATGATATATCAATCTTCATTAAACTATGGTATTCACTTAACTTTAACCCTTGCTTTCTTCGTTTTTAATAAATGGAGCTTGGCCCACTATGGCTCTGAACCCTTCATTTATCTAAGGCAAACATATGATTTGTAAATTCAAACGGTGATACTGGATCACAAAATATTGTTTCTTGATTAAAGCTTGTGCCGTACTCATTTATTCTAGGTATATCTAGTGTAAATACAATTTTAATTACAATTTAGTATTTTATATGCTATTTCAGTTACTTCAGTTGTTACAATTCAAATTATGTTCATTTTGAAAGCAGCCTCATCCACAGATTAAAATTAGAGAGTAGAATAATTTAAAACAGTATTCTAGTCTGGTTTCAATGGCACCAGAATTTTAAGGTAGAGGAAAATGTGATGATATTCCAACAATATCCAATCTGATTTGGTAACAGCAAGAATGATGTTAGTACGATGCGCGACTGTAGAAATCTTAAACCAAAGTATGGAAGTCCTAGAAAAAATTTATAACCGAAACAACTGACCAAAATGTGTAATTTGTTCTTCAGGACTTAGTGGTCTCACATGGTCTCCAAAAAAGTGTACGTAATCGTATAAGTAACACCAAGCCAACAATTATTATTATTATTATTATTATTATTATTATTATTATTATTATTATTATTATTATTATTAAAAGTTTCCATTTTATACAGCATACTGTAAGTTTTCCTCCGAAATGCATCATTCCAATATTACCAAACTTTGTTTGTTTATAATACATTGACAGTCCTACGTTAGAAATAAATGACTACGAGAGCCCAAAACTGTGACGTCACTCTTACAAGCGTATAATTTTTCGAAAGCTATGCATTGGTGTGTTAAAATTTATTACAATAAGAGGAAATGGTAATAACTGAACTGCTCCGTTTCCACATATCTTATTTGGTTCTTTGTTTGTCATAGAGCCTCCATTCTTTACATCTTTATGACGTGCTACTCATATCTTATTTGGTTCACTGCTTGTAATATAAACAATTTTTATATCTTTATGACGCGCCATTCATATCATATTTGGTTCAAAGCTTGACATATATATTCTTTACATCTTTATAACGCCCCACTCATATCTTATTTGGTTTATTGCAAGTCATATACATTCTTTACATGATTATGAGGCACCACTCATATCTTATTTGATAAATTGCTTGTCATATGCTATATATTCTTTACATCTTTATAACGCCCCACTCATATCTTATTTGGTTCATTGCAAGTTATATACATTCTTTACATGTTTATGAGGCGCCACTCATATCTTATTTGGTTTATTGCTTGTCATAGGCATATATTCTTTACATCTTTATAACGCCCCACTCATTGGCTGGAAGCCCGAGAAAATTTCGAATATCTTATTTGGTTCATTCCAAGTCATATACATTCTTTACATGTTTATGAGGCGCCACTCATATATTATTTGGTACATTGCTTGTCATAAGCATATATTCTTTACATCTTTATGACGCGCCATTCATATATTATTTGGTACATTGCTTGTCATAGGCATATATTCTTTACATCTTTATGACGCGCCATTCATATATTATTTGGTACATTGCTTGTCATAGGCATATATTCTTTACATCTTTATGACGCGCCATTCATATATTATTTGGTACATTGCTTATCATAGGCATATATTCTTTACATCTTTATGACGCGCCATTCATATCTTATTTGGTCCATTGCTTGTCATATACATTCTTTACATCTTAATGACGCGCCACTCATATCTTATTTGGGCCATTGCTGGTCATATGCAATCTTTACATCTTTATGACGCGACACTCATATCTAATTTGATCCATTGCTTGTCATATACATTCTTTAGATCATTATGAAGCGCCACTTATATCTCTTTTGATTCATTGCTTGTCATATGCATTTTTTACATCTTAATGACGCGCCACTCATATCTTATTTGGTCCATTGCTTGTCATATACATTCTTTACATCTTAATGACGCGCCACTCATATCTTATTTGGTCCATTGCTGGTCATATGCAATCTTTACATCTTAATGACGCGCCACTCATATCTTATTTGGTCCATTGCTGGTCATATGCAATCTTTACATCTTTATGACGCGACAATCATATCTAATTTGATCCATCGCTTGTCATATACATTCTGTAGATCATTATGAAGCGCCACTTATATCTCTTTTGATTCATTGCTTGTCATATGCATTTTTTACATCTTAATGACGCGCCACTCATATCTTATTTGGTCCATTGCTTGTCATATACATTCTTTACATCTTAATGACGCGCCACTCATATCTTATTTGGTCCATTGCTGGTCATATGCAGTCTTTACATCTTTATGACGCGACACTCATATCTAATTTGATCCATTGCTTGTTATATACATTCTTTAGATCATTATGAAGCGCCACTTATATCTCTTTTGATTCATTGCTTGTCATATGCATTTTTTACATCTTATGACGCGCCACTCATATCTTATTTGGTCCATTGCTGGTCATATGCATTTTTTACATCTTTATGAGGCGTCACTCATATCTTACTTGATCCAATGCTTGTCATATACATTCTTTACATCTTTATGACGCGCCACTCTTACCCTCCCTTCAACAACCACCCTCCTTCACACTTTCCCTTGCCGCGGCGTGTGTAGCACGAACGTTGTTCTCTACAGTGCAACGAGTTTGGTAAGCTTAGTAAGCTAAATGCTTACAATGCATATGGACAGTGATAAACAATCACACGTTGCTCTCAGCTCTCTTTTCCTTCGATCTAGCCGACCATCCACTAGCATATAGGCTCATAGCGAGAATATTGACAGCTCGTAAACACACATGAAACCTACTTACAACGTTAAGGAGCTTACTTAAAAATATCTTACTTTTAAGCTACATTAAAGCACGTTGAACTGTGGCGTATTCATTGCACTCTACTTGACGAAAATTAGACATTTATTTCTGCAATGATTGTAAAGACTGCTGACATTTTTTGTAAGTAGGCCAGGACCCTGTAGGGTCTGCACAATACATAGGCCTATAATTATAAGTTAAAATAATTATTATGTATGTATTATAAGCTTATTCAGAATCAAGACATTTGTCATGCATGTGATCAACTTTTGTATGCCGCATGGGATAGGAACCAGTGTGTGACAGCCGTCTGCACATGTCTGTTGATCCTAGGGTATGACAAATGTCTCGATTCTGGTAGGGAATATGTTGGAAAAACAGCTCAACAGCTGCTGTTTCTGTTTAAATAATTTTTTTCCAATGAAATTGTGTTCTATTTCTGTAAACGGCCCCAAGGCAACTTATTTTTTACGGCTTTCGTAATTGCGCTCGAGTAGCAAAAATTTGCACAAGCACTTGTTTTGACATTATTAACATTGTGGAAGAAAAAAAAAACTTTATCTGCTTCCATCAAAATGTTTGCTTGTTAGTCGTCAGTGAAATTATTTGTGTAGGTTAGAGCTTTCGCCAGCGGAATCTGTAGAGTGACGGAAAAATTCGGAAACCAATAATAAATTGCAATAGAGGCAACTGTGTTACTTTCATGCATTCCGTGCTCTCAATATAATTTTTTCCCCTTGGTGTAGTCCTCTTCGCACTTCGCGAGAAGTCCAGCTATTAGATGTGACTATTTTTCTTTAAGATTTAAAATCTCGGCAGATATATCAATACATAAGAGACTACTGGGCCCGTATAAAATATTTATTCAACAGCTCATATATGAAACTGGACGGGGATTTCCTTCAAGTTCTCCTTCTGATATTACTCTGCGAATTCCTGTAGTCACAGTGAGTAGCCGAGGGATAAGTTTAGTGGGGGAAATATATGTATGACACGTGACCCGAAAGTCAGAAGATTCTTTCCTACATAATCGGCCTTGTTCATAAAAGAAAGTTTTGTAAGCCATACCGGAGGGGTCAACTTTAAGAACCTCAGAAGCCTTATATCTGTGTGGGAGTTAATATCTTTGGCGAATTCATGTTTTTGACAGGGATGCCAACACTTTCCACAGAACGACGGAGTTGTTTGAAAAGTACCGCCTCATATATAGAGCTTGTTCTATCATATTGCAATCTAGGAGAGAGAGAGGGGGGGGGGAGAAAAAGAGAGACGGTCTCATCTCTACACGAAAATTCCATCTCCAGTTTCCACGCTCTCTGGTAGGGATATAAAAACTGAGAATGGCCTAGCATTTAGGTCAGCGAGTCAACAAGGGGCGCCCACCCCGACTAGCAGTGACTCTGCTTAAGCAGCGAGTTGAATGGGACGTGGTGTGGGGGAGGGATCGCCATTTGAACGAAGGGAGAGAAAAGAGAGAATATGTGTTTCACAATGGCATAGAGTGCCGAAAGGACTATTTGGGGGTTGCGACCTTCTGTGTATGTGTGCCCATTCATTCGCAATTCGCTTTTCTACGGCCCACATCCCATCCCCCCCAAACCTTTGACCTAACTTTCACAAATATCAAATGGTTGCAAAGAACTTGTGTTTACGGTGCTTTATGTTATGCGTAAGTTAAGAAATACAAATAAGTTAATAACATTCGATTTCAAAGTAATGCCCAAAACTCATTCAAATTATTGTAAAACTTTCGATAATTCAATAAATGTGAAGATATCTCGTCACCATGCCTCGTCTGGGCTCAATGGGCAGAGAAGAGTTACAAATATTGGTATTTATCAGGGCATTTCCGTATTTTTAGGATCTGTCCTATTGTCCGTATGTATTTTTTTATCAAACGTTATAATCATCTGATTTTCATTAAATGAAATTCAAAACATAGTACTAAATCTAACAAGGGGCTCTGACCACTGAGCTACGCCGAATTCAATCCACAGTACCGGACCGGACCCTTCAATGTTTCCCTTTGTGGTCAGCTCAGTGGTCAGAGCCCTTGTTACGTAGAACCAAGGACCCGGGTTCGATCCCCGGCGCCGGGGCGAATTTTTCTCCTCAAATATTAATTGTAAATATTTTAATGCTAAAATATTTAGTATGATCCATGTGCATGGAACTTGTACCCAAAGTAACCAAAAGTAGAATTCTAGTTATTGCACAGAACAATAGGTTTCTGTGCGCCTAAATATACGAAACTCCGCTATGATTTTTTTAAACTAATGTCAGGTACTTGATTGTTCGTCATTTACCCATATTAGTGCTGCTCATCGGAGTGACTACTACCGCGGAGGAATCGGAGATTACGAATAAAGCTCTCCACCTGTGATCTCCGGTACTATCGTAGGTGGAACAGGGAACATACGGAGGCATGCGGTGGTTCGGAGCGAAGCGAAGGTGGAGGACGTAGAGCTCAAGGACGACCGACGCGTACGGACTGAGGGTAGTTGTGAGTGGAATAAAATGGCACCAAATCGTATATCCGTCGCATGGAAATTCTTTAATTTAGTTGGAGATAATAATAAAGTCGCACGCTGTCGGCGAATTTACTCTAAAGGTGGTGGTACTTCGAATTTGTTAGACCATTTGAAGCGATCGCACAATCGCGAACTTGAACAAACTAAGTAAGTAAATTTAACTATTAAAAACACTTTTGAACTCTTTTAAAAAGTGTGTTTATTTTGATCTATACATAAAAGTTCTAATAAATAATTTCGTGGTTTTGTGTTTAGACAGAGTAACATTGCGAATGAAAAACTGAAAGGCAGAAGAATTTCAGCAAAAAAGGACTCTCTAAGATTGATCCGTATATTGTTACGAGATGAAACTTCAAACTTCAGTGATGAGCCGCTTACTTGGAATGAAATAGGCCTATGAGTTGGTGATTGTGTTGCCAGAAAAGCCAAACGCTCCTAGGACGCTAACAGGTCCGTATTTTGAAATCTCTATGGCGTGGACCAGGTTAGTTAGATTCTCCGAGTAGGTCTAAATTTTAAAATGTAGGTATGTAAGTGTTTGGGCTAACATTAAGAGCGGCGATTGTGGTACTCGTACTTGCTGTCAAAAATAAATTATTACCATTCAGATACACATTGAGGGTTAATTAGTGATATCATCGTTTTCGTAGTTTTAAAATTACGCGAAACATTTGATACGATTTTTTAACTGCTTTAGTGCTATTGTTCCAAAGGTTCTCAGTCTAGAAAAAAGTCTTTAAATTCCTATAAAAAGTAACTTTCGAGGCAATAAAAATCATACATAATTATAGAATATTTAAAAGGCAACTTGAGTTATCAGATTAAAATATTGAGTTTCATTCTAAAACTAAAGAAACGTGTGGTAATAATATTAGTTACAATTATCCTTAAGTTGATATCCGCTTACATTTTTTTATTACAGAGGAAGAGTGACATCCTTTAACACAATGATCACAATCCTGTCCGGTGAAGAATCTTAATAAATTATTTTGGACAGTAAACTTTAATCCATTGATACCACACGTTTCTTTTGTTCCATTCTGAAACTCCATTAATATATTTTACGTTAAACTAAACCGATTAGAATAATAATTGACAAAAACTGTTTGTGAATAAACGAGTGCTTACAGGAAAATTATAAATGTTTACATTAGCTACTGAAAAGCTTTACTTCTGCGTTAGTTTTCAGTTAATTTTAATGTTATTGATTTGATCAATGACAAAACTAATACGCCTTTCCACATATACTATGAATTTCAAAACTAGAAAGAAAAATCTGTCAGCTAACATAGTACTTCAGGCAAAACAAGAAAAAAAGAAGAGCCAGAGAGAGAGAGAGAGAGGTAAATAAAAAAGGGAAAATAAACAACAAAAATTGCGCACTTATTCTAAAAGAAATGCGGACGTCAGCGGACTCCAATCACTACCTGATCCGATTAAAGGAATGCTCAGCGGAAAATGTATGTCTGCGCCACAGCATATATACAATCTGCGCGGGATCAATCGGAGGTAACCGGAGGTCTCCGATTGAAAGCGCACAAACAACCGCTCCGGAGAAAAACCTAATCATAACCAGCACTAACCCATATGAAGCCAGCTGTGTTGTAGACCAATTTACTGACAGAATTTTACCAAGGATGTGCCATACTGCTATACCCGCGATCAGATGAGATACAGAGATTTGTTGGGATGTCTCAGGGGACCCGAAACTCCTGGAGAAAACCTGTATGTTACCTGGACCACTGGCTTGTGCAACAAAAGTTATAAATCTAGGGTACGACGGGAATAGAATCCGTATTCACAGGACCGCTATGAAAATATAGGCATGTGATGTGAAGTGGCTGCACAAAGATTATAGCACTTATAATTTAATAGGTGGAAACGAATATAAAAAATAGAGATACTCACTTCGTTTTTCGAATAACTGGTAAGGCGTCTGTATCCACATTTTCAAAAATACTCTACAATTTATATATATTTTAAATTATGATTTATTTAACGAAGAAGCACAACTGCCGAGGTTATATCAGCGTCGCCGGTGTGCCGGAAGTTTGTTCTGTGTGCCAGTAAATCTACTGAAATGAGCCTGTCGCATTCAATTACACATAAATGTCATTGACCTGGGCCGGGATCGAACCCGCAACCATAAGCGCAGGAGTTCAGTGCTATACCAGCTGCACTACCCAGACCGACTACAATTTATATGAATTTGATACCAGCTAATAGTTTTGCGGAGTTATTCGTTCAAATTCAGTATATTTTGGAATTAATTTACTCAACGAAATGATTTTTGTTTTAAAAAACATACAGTATTAGATGAAGATATGTATATTCTGCAAGAATGAAGACTTCCTCGGAGATCAATAGACTGCCGTGCTTATCTCTAGATCCAACGTCCGCGATTTCGAAAGTTCAATTTCAGTCGAGGGCAGTGACGAATTAAGGGTGATAGAAATCCACAGCACACGTTTCATTTTTCATTTTATTTATCATATTTCATAGATTTTACATTAGCAATGAAACTTTAAGATGTGGAACAAGTCAAAATTTTTCAAGTTTACAATTACAATATTTACAATTTCAGTTTCAACTTTTTACAATTCGGTAAGAAAGTTACCAAAACAACTATAACAACCCTGGGCATAAGATAGGAAGTGAAAGGAACAAAAAAACCCCGGCCCATGTCCTTTCCACTTACACCGTCTTATAAACAAACGCATAGTAAGGCTGTGTGCATCAGTGGTGAATTTTAGGTGACCAGTGAGAGCCGAAAGTTCATACAAACTATGACATCTGCTCGATACAATGCGTCCTGACATTTCTGTCTGCTCGTACTACACCAAAACATTACTGCTCAACCGGGGAGTTAAGAAGTGGTCTGCATGACTCAATTGAGGTAATTAGCGCCCAGACCTGAACTGTAACAACAATTAAAGGGTTGAGACTAAGTTGTTCTTTATTTGCATCTATATTTTAGTATTTATACAGTACTAGAATGGAGAAACGAATGTAACCAATTAGGGGTACCAACTACCTCAAGTAACACGTATTTTTATTCACTGAACTTTTCTGACATGTTGTTATTGCCTAATATAGCTATGCTCAGGAATATATACTACGTAAACTTGAACACTACGCGGGTTGAGGACTAACAATAAACTTCACTAAACTTACCACAATTAAATAATCTACTTCTGATGTTTGTAGTGAAGCACGTTGAAGGTACAGAGTCAAAGCTCGGTGTTGCAGCTAGCAGCATTCTCCCTCTCCTCACTCCGGATCAGGCAACTGGTGGAAGTGCGGGCAGAAGACGTTTTGTTATACGAAGGAGAATAAAAAGTAACCTTAATAATTGTTTTATTAATTGAACATGTACAATAAGACTACAACACTTTCTCACTTTTCAACATAATCCCAACTACGTTCAATGCAAGTGTTCCTGTTATATTATGTTAAAAGTGATGAGGTGTACATATTCAATTAATAAAACTGTTATTAAGGTTACTTTTTGACTCTCCCTCGTAATTATTGATATGCGCGAAAGTGTTTACAATACGACAATGAGCTAAGGGGCCAAGTTGCAACGCTGTCTTCACTAGCCTTGTTGCGCCGAGAAGACGAATGACGAATTCAGTTTCTATTGGCTAATCGAAGAGGATAGTGGGCGGAATGGAGTTTAAAAATAGAATCTACAAGAGACTCAGAAATCGGTTCCTTCCTTTGCGACTGGTGTAAAACCAAGCACCTTGTTGCTAGTATACATAATAATTTTTCAAATGTTATTTATATCAATTACATTAAACTAATTGACGCTCATCAGTTCAAACATCAACATATCTCTGTGGAATAGACAGAAATTGCTTAACACAAAGTATTAAAAAAAAGGACAAAGTAGAGAGATTCTGAGTTGCCTCTAAAGTTCGCATGACCAAATACGTTGTAGAATAATAATATAAAGTGGAAGGTCTACAGATTCTGAATTCTCTGTGCCTATAGCCAATTTTAAAATATATGATATAATAATTAGTTCATCGATGAGTTTTAACTGACAACTATAATACTTGTGTACTCAATAAATTTAATTCCAATTCAACGGTTTTTTATGGATTCACTATTTTAATTGCTAAAACTCGCAGAATAAAAACCAATATTTAATTTCTGATGGATCATAAGACAAAGAAGCACCTGTCAGGATATAATTGCTGTACTGTGAAACATGTAACTAAGGCTTCTCAATTAATTGCATATTTGCATTACTGCTTCATGCCTGATATTTTAATAAAGATGCCACTTCAAAATATAAACCATAGAGAGTAATAGGCCTAGACGCACATGTAATTCTTTACATGTTTAACAATATGAAATATTTAATTCCATTTGTATACCAATATAATATTTCTAGATGTACAGTCTTAGAAAAAAGCTTTGAACGCATAGATAGGCCTACTTTTCAAGTCCCAGAAAGGATGCAGTGCGCATGATCAGACATACAACGAAACAAAATTAATTTCATTACCTCAACTAGTCCTTCTCTTGTGAACCAGGTCGCTCATTCTCTTATCATGCGCACTGACTCCTTTCTGGGACTTACAAAGTATCTGTGCGACAAAACGTTTTTCTAAGACTGTACAATTAAGCTAGGAAAACTTACATCTTGTGTATTGAACACGGTAAATTTAATGCAACTTTTATGTAAAAGATTGTTGACGTAAAAATGAAATGAGAGATGGATGATATTTTTAGTAATAATAATAATAATAATAATAATAATAATAATAATAATAATAATAATAATAATAATAATAATCATTCGTGACGCTACAGCCCGTGAAGGGCCTAGACCGACCAGCCGGCTGCTGGCCTCACGCCCACATGCCGAAGCAGAGGTGGACGATCATTCAACCAGAATGGAGGTATCGTGTGGTTAGGACGATGATCCTCCCAGTCGTTATAGCTGGCTTTCTCAACCGGATTTCGCTACCTATCGTAGCTCACCAAGTGCATCACGATGATGCTGGGTGAACACTGATCCAATACACGGGCCCAAATTTCATGAGAAAATTTCTTCCCCCGTGAGGATCGAACCAGCGCGCATTCCATAACGCGAGTCCTAGGCATGATGCCTTAGACCACGACGCCACGGCGCGGGACGGAAAATATTTTTATGCTTTTTTTTTCAAATGTTTTTTTTTTTTTTTTAATTTCACCTCCAGCAAATGTTACATATATAGTCCTTTAATTCTGCCGCATTGGAGGATTTTGATCCAGTTTCTGACGTGAGAAACCTCTAAAAGAAGCTATTCGTTACTAGCAATGATAAAACGAAAACACCGGATGATAACTTGTAAGGACATTTTCACATTCCTACCTCACTGAGGTCACAGATAGCATCATCGTACCGACAGAGTTATGTCACACATCGTCATCGTTATCAACATCATCTACTGCATGTTAGGCCTCGTGATCTCGTATTCTCTGTGGTTCATATTGATGTACAAACCTTGTAAATCTATCAGAAGTTATTCCTAAATTGTGTTCATTCCAGCTGTATTTTTACTTAGTTATTTTACAACAGACAAAAAAGAATAGTTATTCCTCAATATGAATCACATAAACCTGCAGAAAAGTATATTCTACTATCCATGTGCTAAAAAGGATAAATGTTCATCCCCCCTCTTGCTTAAAAAAAGTCCCTTTTGCAGGCACTTGTGTTTCCCTATTTTGACTATGCTGACATTTTACTTACTGACCTCTCCAGCGACAAGATAAGAAAAGAAATTTACATTCACTTCTCTTTCTCTTCGAAATCTTGAAGTCTTCTATTCCTTCGTACCTGTCGTCTCGCCTCACTTACCTTTCGTCCCACCATAATCTGAACACACGCTCTCGTCATGAAACAATACTAACAATATCATTTCATCGCATCTTCTCAAACTCATCCTCTTTCACAATAGCCCTGCCAAGACTCTGGAATTCGCTACCTGCTGCCATCAGGGACTGTAGAAATAAAATTGAATTCAAACGCAAACTTACTAGGCACTTGGTCAGTAATTGATTTCTTGTAAATAGTTTCCTTAATCTATCACAAAATATTTCAATATCCAGTTATTTCGTAACTATACAACTTTGTTATTCTAGGTTTAATTTGTAATTCAGTAAATACAAAATATTCTTTGTTTTTCTATGATAAATTATCTAGCTTTCATTAGACAGGTAATCTTTTCGTACTTTGATTTTTATTGTAATTGTAATTGTAAATTTAATAGTAATTGTAATTTTATTTGTAATTGTAAATTTAATACTAATTGTAATTTTATATTTCATATTATAGTTGGAATCTCTAGGTAGAGGGGCAGAGAAGGCCTCACGGCCTTATCTCTACCAGGTGAAATAAATAAATACTAAATACTAATATGAAAATTAATGATACAATTATGTAAATTGCTGAATATTACTCCATGGAGGAAGGACTATGAGATATAAGATATAATTATCCAGTATTTTCGTCACATTTATTACTCTATAATGGTAGAAGAGATTTTGTCTTGAAGATCACTATATTACTACTACTTTAAAAGACTTCGCTTTGTAAAGTGAACTTTTATTGCTTTTCCTCTTTTCTTTGTATGCATAACAGAGAAGTTGATTTAGAAGGTGTGAGGATTAACCCTTTGATAAGCACGGGCGTCCTTTATGTTTATTATGGCGGAACAAATCTTATCACAAGGAACTTCATTTGCTGGAACGAACGAGGCACGAAAGTAAAAATAAAAAGATCTGTTATGAGATTGAAGATTGGACGCTTAAATGCATGAATTTGCATGTTATTAAAGCTAGTTTTAGCAACGGTGCATTAAGTGGAAATAAAAACATGTTACGGGTGAAATAAAATTTATCTTGGACAGTCATTTTAACCAGCAATGCTGTATTCTCCGTCATATTTATTCAGTGCACTATTATGTAAGATTACCTGCACTACATACCACTTTAAAATACTGAAGTGGCACACTGCATACTTCGTATAGTTTTCAGTACTTGTCAGTAATTTATTTTAGATTACATTGCAACAAAATATTTTAATAAAGAAGTGGAAATAATTATTTTACTATCAGGCAAATTTAAGTAAATTTTGAACTTTAAACATGTCTAAGATAACTTAGCTTTTATTATTGTTCAGTCAATTGTCAGAAGACAGGGTATCACTCATGAAGCAACTAAGCCAGGAAATAATGGGGTAGGATGGCCAGTTCCTTTCTACATCCATTGCATACATAACTGACTAGTTACATATTCCACTAATCAGACTTACGATGTATACAAACAAATTATTTATCTTCCTCTGACACATATTTGCAAATTATTTACCTCACTCAAAGTAAGGTTGGTTCGGTGGAAGGGAAGGAGAAATGATGACAGAGAAAACTGACACAATGGTAGGATTTCCACATTCATTCATTCATTCATTCATTCATTCATTCATTCATTCATTCATTCATTCATTCATTCATTCATTCATTCATTCATTCATTCATTCATTCATTCATTCATTTATTTTATTCCATAGATCTTACATGAGCAATGAAGCTTTAAGATGTGGAACATGTCAACATTTTACATTATTACAATTACAATTTTTACAAATTTTTATAGGTTTACAATTTAGTAATTTTCTACAATTTTTACAATGTTGTACAATTTTTTTTACATTTTGGCGAGATGTAGTGAGATGAAATGAGGTCCGAGGATTCGCCAAAATATTACCCGGCATTTGCCTTTTCGGTGGGGGAAACCTCGGAAAAACCCAACCAGGTAATCAAATCAAAGGGGGTAATCAAATCAAAGGTGTTGATGCCAAGGACTCGCCATAGACCATCCGGCTTCAGTCCCACGGCAAAGCTATATATTTAACGCAATTGAGATGGAGGTAATCAGAGCGCAATGAAAAAACTCTAAATATGTATGTATGTATGTATGTATGTATGTATGTATGTATGTATTTACACTGCAAGTGGGCAAGCACCCGGTGGCAGTGGTATACATAATATAAACAATATACAATAAAATTACTATATACAATACAATTACACAATACAAATACAATTATACAATACACAATACAATTATATACACAACACAATAAGAATACGCAATACAATTGAACACACTAATTACAATTAATAATAACACATAAAATAACCTAATTAATAAGTGAACCTAATTTTACGATACAACCTACATATGTATAGGCCCTACATAAGTTTCACATTGGTACTGATAATAGTCTTTCACTTTACTCTCAACTCACTCACTGTAGTGGCACTATAACGCATTTCACTGACACTTTAGGACACATTTCACTGACACACTATAACACATTCCACTGACACTATAGAACACTTTTCATTTACACTATAAATTATCATTGATCGGAACTATTCACTGCACTGTAAAACCATAACTTCACTGACTCACCACGCGTCACTGATACAACAGCTCAAATAAGACAAATACTTACACCCTTATGCATACTTATAAACAGAACTACATTTAAGCTAAACATTTCTAGTCTAAGACCATCTTACACGCTATTTTTAAATAATTTACAATTCAAACCAAGGGAGTAACTCGTCAGGCTAAATAAATACATGCCACCTTAAAAAATTAAATGTTAAATGTCACCTTAATTTTAATTTACACTTTATAAACAACTATGACATTAATAGAATGAAAACGTTGAAAGTTATATTATTTTCACATAGATATTGAAAATAAGTACGTAAGTGAGACATTGTTATCCAAAGAAGAGATATTTATACATAAATATCAAATAACAGATCTGTGTTAATAACGACTGTTATTTTTTATTCATAATTGTGAGAAAATATTTTATGTTAATTAATAGATTTTCGTCGTATCGTTACTATTTTACGTCTGTCTAGTATCAGATCGAAGGAGATCTACAATTAACTCTGCTCTAAACTCACGAAAGGTAGGGTGCACTACACAGAGAAAGAAGCTTGCAAGCCGTTCTGTACCAATTATATGAAAATAATTTTTCTGTCAGAAAGGAAAAAAAGAATGTCATTCTGTCAGGAGCATGATGTTGTTTTATTTCATTTTGTTTGACTACCCGCTTTCCGTCCGCAATGATCGTCATTAATATAATTGCATAAATTTCTGTCGTAAATAAAATTATACAGAACTGCGATTTATAATTTGATATGCGACTGAATTAAAAAAAAAATCTATCTCTCTCATGAAGGCCACCAAGTCTCGAAAACATGTGAAACAAAAACGAAATTAAATAACACAACATCGTGCTTTTGACATAATGACATCCGTATTTTTATATTTAATAAATAAACGTATCAAAATGTTATTATTAGAAACTTTACGTTAGTTGTCTTGAAATTAAATTAATCCGACTAGTGATGTCAGTTTATTCAATGCAGAAGAAACAGACTTTTTTTTTCGTAATTGGTTACCAACTGCGAGGTTAAGTTCTGTCGCTGGAATTGATGAAAACAAGATGGTTGTTCGGCGATATAAGGCAGAGTGTTCACCATGTAATTATCTGATATTCGCCTTAGAGATGAAGAAAACATAAAAAAGGAACCAACCCGAGGAGGATTCGAACACAACCATGCCAGTAGCTATGTGTCTACTAAAATAAAGTAGGCCTACGTGCTTTTCAATTTAGCCTATTTAAAAATTGTATAACCCACGATAAACTTCTTTTCTGCAAAAAAATAGTAAACGTCTCACTGACAGACACTAATCTTTCGACACTAGATTAGATTGAATTTTAATTTTTGGGTACCACCATTATACGCCACGAGTGTGATAGCGATAGTCGAGGTTTTGTTATAAGTTTCGACATAACCTCCTGTCAAATCGATCACCAAGTGTTTTCCGGGGATGAAAAGCGGTCGAAGTATGGTGCCGACTACACCATGTCTTTATTATTTTTTTACTTGTTTATTTAACGACTCTGTATGAAATACGAGGTCGATGGAATTGGTGATAGCGAGATGATATTTGGCGAGGCGAGGCCGAGGATTCGCCATAGATTACCTGACATTTGCATTATAGTTTCGGAAAACCTCGAAAAAAACCCAAGCGGGAATCAAACCCGCGCCCGAGCACAACTCCGGATCGACAGGCAAGTGCCTTAGACTATTGAGCTACCATGTCTTTATAGTGCCGAGATATTGAAAGTATGGATCATGCCTTCTTTTCTCCAAATGCCTTTACGACTTTTACCTTTCCAAATTTTCACTACTCAAAATACTCACAAGTGATTTTTGTTACAGGGACATCATTTTATTTTTACTAACATTTTTAATATCAAACTGGCTATACCTTTGTATTAACGGTTGAGAACCAGAAACATCGTTTACTACCCTCTTCCACGACTGGAGTTCGATGGCACTGGCGTAAAATACAAACAAATCAATTTACTAGGTATAAGAGGGAAGAAAAGTAGTTCATCCATTTACGTAAACTAGGAAACATCGCGATTTTGAGTTTGATAATTTTCATTAGGTTTTTGTTTAATCAAAATACAGTACTGTATTAACAATAAGTGTTTTTTTTATTTGTGCATATTACCGCACTATAGACTACTGTACCGAATTCGAATTAGCAGTTTCGTCCTTCGTACTAGTAACTATGTTGAAATAATTCTGTACCTACTCTATAAAACAATACCTTACTAACTGTAAATTCAATCTTCACTTCTGCCCGATCCAAAAAGATAAAATTACTCAGACATGCTATCTATTGTCCGTCCAAATGGTTTTGTCGCAGGGTCGTAGAAAGAGGGGGAAATCACATGACAGTTAATTACTTAACGAGGCCTTTTCATTTATTTTAAACGGTTGTATAAGATAATATAGACGCCCAATTCCTAACAGAAATTAATGTTTTCAGAAAAGAGCTGTGACAGAGGGGCGAGCAGAAGCGAGTGGGGGAAACCGGGATGCGACGTAGGCAAATGGACGACAGTACTGTGCGAAAATATTATTCAATATTGAAAGCTCTTTCGTCACTGAAAAACGCGAACATATTTCTGGACCGTACTATACTCACTGAGTACCGTTTACTATGACCGTAAGGCGACTTTGACTACATACGTGGCCTTGGTTCTGTGTGGAGGACGATTGCAAGTTTGCTAGCAGAGGGGGTGGGAGTAAAGTACATTCAAATACTCAGGTACAATAAAAATTTAAGTAGAAATAAAATGTGTCTGTATTTCTGTGCGTTTAAAAGGAATATTGAGAATATTAACAAATTGCAGTTATGTTCAATATCTATGAGGAAATTCATCCTGCAATAATGCAATAATTGATTGTTCACTTTTACTTGAATATGATAGAAAATTATTGGGAATTAATAAAAACATACGTACGTAATGAAAGTCTCATAAAAATCTCTGTAACCTTCCTCTTCTTGAAGATTTTGTTACGTAGGAAAGGATTGCCAAATGAAACTTGCTATACCGGGTGCCTCTAAAAAAATAATTTATTTTGTTTCGAATCGAAATTTAGAGTCAAGTGTTGCAGTATTTAGAATAGCTACAATAGATACTCTGAAATTAATATAATCCAGACGTGTGAGAAATGAAGCAAGTACTCATAGAATCATGTTTGGTCGCAACATCATTTCTGTTATGTGTCAATTATTTGTAACATTGCAATAAGGACAATATACATTATTTCAGGAACATTTAATTTGTTTATAATATGCTAGGCTCTACGTTAATTATTATAGGACTAACTGTAGAGAGAATTTTATTATAGTTATCATTTTATAATGGTGTAATAAGTACTTGTGTGCGATAGAATTTCATTTCCATCCCAATGTTGGTCCGTTTCGTGGAAGAAGTAATTTCAAGCACGTTTAATTAATGTTCTCTGAACACGTAAAATACATAATTATATTTATAAAGGCGAAATAATATTGACTGTCGTGACACATACTATCCAAACAGAGACGTAGTTACATGTTTACTCTGAAAGATAATGCACTCACTTTATTTAAAATTGTTGATCATTTTGTGGGGTTACTGTCTGTCTTTTCTAAACTTGGTTTACAATTAAACTGAACAAAATTAACATTTCATACATGTTTATTGTCTAAGAAAGGAGACCAACCTCGACGCATAAATATGTTATCATACGATATTTTGACATAATTTAAATAGCGATTTGTTACAGGATTTCAGGACTTTACGGAAAAAAACTGGATTTCTGTACCATGTAATGAGATTTTAATATCACTTAAACATCAGAATTACTTACAGGTTCAACCATTAGCCTATTATTACTGAAAATTAGCCTAGTCTGTCTGATTCATTAAACCTAGTAAAAAAAAGAACGAAAGGCTTGATGCTTTATAGAGGAGAATGGAATTTGTTAAATTTCTTATAAGAAAATACAAGTAATATATAAATTGAAAGCATTGAATTTAAAAGTATTTTAAGTTGGACTTGGTTAATTTGTATTATTTTCATCAATGTTTGTATTTCTTTTTTGTATGTATATGTGCTATCTGGTAGGATGGAAGAGAAGGCCTTATGGCTTTAATCCTGTCACATTAAATAAATAAATAAATAAATAAATAAATAAGTAAACAAATAAATAAAAATAAAAAATAAATAAATAAAAAGAAATAAAAATAAATAAATAAATACATAAATGAATAAATAAATAAATAAATAAATAAATAAATAAATAAATAAATAAATAAATAAATAAATAAATAAATAAATAAATAAATAAATAAGTGTGTGTGTATCCAATGCCCGCCCACTTCACTTGCGTGATTCGGGTAAATGGCAGAACTGTTACCCATTTTCTTGTTGTACACCACTTCACACTGTACATGATGTGTATCTGTGGAGAGTTATATCGTGCACTAGGGTGAGTGTATGTGTAAGTGCTCGTGTAAGTGTAGTGTCTGGAATGAGTGATGTTGATGAAGATGAGGAAGAGAGAAGGGGAAACCCAGTGCCGGAACGTAGCCTACTCCTGTCGAATAGGATCAAGAGGGCCGCCAGGCTTAACGTCCCCATCCGACGGAGTAAATGAATGAATGAATAAATAAATGAGTGAATGAGTGAATAAATGAATAAGTGAATAAATAAATAAATAAGTGAATAAGTAAATAAATAAATAAATAAGTAAATAAATAAATAGGTGTGTGTATTCAATGCCCACCCACTTCACTTGCGTAATTCAGGTAGATGGCAGAACTGTGACCTATTTTCTAGTTGTACACCACTTCGGCGGGTCACACTGTACATGATGTGTAGCCTATCTGTGGAGAGTTATATCTTGTACTAGGGTGAATGTATGTGTACGTGTTCGTGTAAGTGTAGTGTCTGGAATGAGTGGTGCTAATGAAGATGAGGAAGGGAGAAGGGGAAACCTGGTGCCGGCACGTAGCCTACTCTTGTCGATTAGCACCAAGGGGGCCGCCAGGCTTAACGTCCCATCCGACGGAGTAAGTAAATAAATAAATAAATAAATAGAGACACATTAATTGAAACGTCGCGTGTAAGTTTTCCGGGCTCCCAGAGGACAATACATCGATCTTCAGCGAACACACAACGAAAACATGGCGAGTTGTTTACCTGCTATTTCACATCTCTACCGTGTTTCATTGGTACTATAATATAAGCGTTTAAAATTCCACCGTGCCTTTATGGACACTGTATATTGTACCACGCTTCTTACTTATTGCATATATTATATCTTTTCTTAATCATGCAGCGTATAAAAGTATAAATTAAAATGCAGAAATTTGACCCGAACAAATGTAACATTTTAAAATTTCTTTACAGAACGAAAAGTTACATGTGTTCGCATCAAATTTTTGTACATTTAAAGGCCAAAACTAAAATTCTTCCAATCATTTATTACCATAATACACTGTTCTCTGAAATTGATTGAGCGTGTTGGGAATTAAATCAATGGTTTTCTCAAACACGGTATGAAATATTTTATATACAACAATTTTTATCTCTAAAAGGAAGCAAAGATGAGCAATATTGTATAAAACTTATTTGTTTGAAATATCTAAAAGAATAACCACTTGAAGTTAATGGCATTACAGACGTGGACAAATTATTAGGCTAAAACGTTTTTCTTGGAAACATAATATAATTCGTCATATCAACTATCAGTATAATTCACAGAGTCTCTATTGTAAATATGATTGTTTACATCTTCTGGTATATTTTTACAATGGTTAAGTATATTTTGTCTGGCTGTGTTGGTACTACTGACGTTTTAATTATATACTGTAGAAGATATTCAACAGTTTGTTTTCCCATGGCCTGTAAGAAGACCAGACATGAACGAAATTTTAAATCTGTGTTCTATACGATCAATGAATCGATTGACAAGTTAAATTGTGACCTAGCCACTGTCTCCACTTGGGCGGCCAATTTCGGACTCGCACTTAATCCAAGTAAGACTCAAGCCATAATTATTGGACATAAGCGTTTAGTTAACTCCCTTAATAACAGTAATCTTTCAGTTGTTATCCTTAACAACACGCTAATCCCTTATTCATCTGTCGTAAAAAATCTTGGCTTCTTTTTTGATAATAATCTAAGTTGGAATTTTCAAGTTAAAGAAACGATAAAAAAAATCTGTTCCTCCATTCACTGTTTGAGTCGCTTGAGAAACTTCTTGCCCCAGCAACTAAAACTTACCCTAGTGCAAACCCTAGTAACGCCGCACTTCGATTATTGTGACGTTTTGTTAAGTGACCTAAGTTCTGAATTGTCAGTCAAGTTACAGCGAGCTCAGAATATGTGCGTCAGATACGTGTGCAACTCCGACGGTATGATCACACATCACCGTCCTTCGCAAATCTCTCGTGGCTCCGACTTAAAGAACGTAGAACTTTACACTCTTTGTCTTTACTCTTTCGAATTCTGCACACTTCAACACCAAATTACCTTTCGTCTCGTTTCTCTTATCTATACTCTAACCACGACGTAAATACCAGATCACTTATCTGTGGCACGCTAAGTATACCTCTTCATAGAACATCTTGCTATTCATCATCTTTTACAATATCCACCTCGCGTCAATGGAATTCCTTGTCACAAAGTATTAGGGGCTGCAAGACAATAAACACCTTTAAGAACAGCTTAAAAGATAACCTTATTAGCATTTCACTCCAATCATACTGATTTAAACTATCACTGACTACATTGTTACTTTTTTCTTTAGACATCATCCTGATTGTGCTGTATTTTAATTGTCTCGTAATAATCTCTTTCTATTATCTAATATTATTTGAAATATATTAACATTCTATGTATTTTAGTTTGATTCTGCTACACAGTTTATTTCAGTGTTTAATTAATAGTTCATAGTATTTTGTTGTTTAATTTGTAAATAACTTTTGTATACATGTAACTCTCATCTAAATCAAATTGTTGGATTCTTTGTAAGTTCATGCATATGTATATACACTTTTTGCTGGTTGAGTGGAAGAGAAGGCCTTACGGCCTTAACTCTGCCAGCTAAAATAAATCATTATTATTATTATTATTTTTATTATTATTATTATTATTATTATTATTATTATTATATACTGCCGAGGAAAGTGAGCAAAAAGAGGCTTACAACAAAACATGAACTCATTTAAGCACTGTCTGATATCTGGCTAAATGATGCTGATATTCAAAGAAAGTGTCAAACTTTGGTTTCCAGCATCCCTGACAAAATCAACGTGTTAATAAAGAATAAGGGAATGTTCACAATATATTAGTAACCTCAAGACTCAATTTTCTATTCATTATTTCTGTGCAAAATATATTTTTGTTCATTATTTCTGCCGATAAATACAGCTTTGTTGCACATATAGTTGATTTGGTCTAATAATTTGTCCACGTCTGTACTTACGGTGTTCACCCTGCATAATAGACTTTCACTAAATGTTACTTCAATCACTAAGTATTTCATCTCCGATTATATTTGACTATCCTTCGGAAACGCAAAATATAAAGCTTGTTATTCATATTACAAAAAGCCTTCACATAAATAAGTACTGTAGTGTAATATATCATTTAGAGCTTTCCTTTTACTTAGTAGAATTCGCATAAAACAAAGTTTAAGTGAAGTTCACGAGACGGAAATTCATCTCGTCAACGAAGACAAAAAAAAATGTAAGTTGTGTCTTCACTACACAAACATAAAATACATAGATGAAAATTTTTAAAGCAATAGTAATGGGGGTTGAGACTGTCCCAACTTGTCTACTGTTAGGCGTTGTTTTTAATTGAAACGCTCCATTCTCGGAAATTGCATACTCTCCATCTCAGTAAACTGGAAGCCTTGCCACAACCAAACACTAAGTGGGCTTTCCTTCCGCTGTGAGTCCTTGTTTCCCTCCATTCTTTTTACGTGTCATTGAAACCAACGACCCACCACTCCGAGATAGCCGCTATTACTGCCTCTTAATGGCTTCAGCACTTAAAATAAATAATTATTACCCTCGATATTGCAGCCAGATAGCATTTATTGCAAAAAAAGGGTAGGTACAATGCTATTCTGCAGCAACCATTGGTCAAAATAACAGATATAAAAAACTAATTATTATGCTATGCTATTATGTAATTTGTTACAAGAAGTTGTAGAAAACATCACAGCAATTTAAGTCAAATCTCAACGGTTTCAACTCCTGTAGTAGCGTATATGTGCACGTTTAAAATTACGTATCTACATTTATTTATGCATACATGTATTTAAGAATGACTCAGTACGTATGAATACGTATAATAATAATTTATTTATTTAATCTGACAGGATTAAGGCCATAAGGCCTCCTCTTCCATCCTACCAGATAGAACATATAAATACAAAAAAGAAATACAAACTGATGAAAATAATAAAAATTAAGTAAAGCCCTATAGAGGGTTAAGAGAGTCAAAAGAACACTATAGAGCTCTCATCGAGCTAATACAAGAAAAAAGAAAGAAAACAGAGATAGCAATGATGATAGTGATAACTGATAATAATAATAATACATTACATATTAATTGTCAATTTTACAACAGCATAGTTACAATATTTACTATGTCATGGGTTAAGGCGAAGTTGCTCAATCTGACAGGTGTTCAACAAGCAATTCCATGAACTAGAATGTGATTTTTAATTTCAATTTGAATTTTGATATTGTATACAGGATTAACAGTAAATAATGTCATTAATTTCAGACGGTAATTCTTTGAGATATTACAACTTTCTTTTTCATACAAATTTGCTTATTTTTTCCTTCCTTGGAAAAGACCCAGTATTTAATTTAACAGAGGGTGAATGATCACGGGTCCATTCTGGAAGTTTCGGCATCGAGAAAATGCCTGCCACCATCCGGGATTACAGACCTTCCAGTCTGTAGCCACTTGCCCTAACAATTGAGGTACCGGTCGTCATTGGTGATTGTGGAAATGTGAAAGGAAATAATGATACCCTATGGTGATACTCGTTAGGGTGATTACAAGAAAATATCTTTTATCTATAGGAATTTAGTGTGTTGATAATTTCATATTCTAATAATTAAATTTTAGCCTCAGTTACAATATTCTCTTCATGACTTAAATGTTAAAACTCACTTCTCATCCTTACCAAGCTGCAAAGGATGTGACTGACAACTTATAGAATGAACTTAGCACATTGAACTAAAATTTTGATCTGTGTCACATGAAACATCAGAATATTATATTTATCTTTCAAACTATTATTATCCCCTAAAAGAAATTTCCTGAACCTATCTGATATTATTTATACTTTCCCATTGCAATTTGAACCATTTAGCCATTACTAAGTTCTAGACGTTATTACCAGGTATTGTACAAATCTTAAATACAGGATTGTTTTCGATCTCTGATAACGAATTTCAATGACGTCATGTGCGTCAGGAATCACACCGACAACTGTATTGCGGCGAGAGGTGACAGACCAGTAGTCAGTGATTTAATAATCAGAGTGCACGATGTATCACAGTAGTAATGCCCACGAAAATCGACCCTTTTAGGAGGGGTACATAACAACTCTTTTCGATGCCAAGTACAGTTACGTGAAAATTATAGAGCGTATTCCGAATCTCAGCGCTGAGCAATCTAATGGCATCATGGTGTTCCGAATTTCACCGATGGCGTCACTGATGCTCCACCGGTGTCGCACCGGTACCATCAGCTTGCAGAGGTGGTGGCAGTCTCCATCAGCCGCCATCAGCGAATCTGATTGGTTCTTGTATAGGGCTGGAATTAGCAGACGAATGACATCGTGCACTGTTGTGTCATGGCGGTGTGTTCTGCTTTAGTTCTGCTGTATTGTTTGTAATGATCAAAACGTAAAAACAATATGTTAATGGCGTATGAGCGAACATGTCAACGGACCAGTTATTACTACTGGTTCAAGAAATAAATTGTTTATGCTCTCTTTTCTTTGACCGAGATGGCAGTACGCAAATTTCGCAAAATTTTGCTAGCGTAGCACAGACAACAATTTATACAGTCGCCATGACAGCCATCGATCCTTCCAGCAGTTTTGTTCCTATTTCGCTGCAGCGTGACGTCATTGTTGTCCACCGGTCCGGTGAGATTCGGAATACGCTGATAGGAGCCTGCAAACACTGGTTTCGTTATTTCCAAGAGAGGCATCTTGTGTGTACCTAATAAGACTGGCAAAGCTCGGATGGGATTAATTCCAGAATGGAAAAAGCAAGCAAATCCAACCCTGTCACAAGTCGCCGCATCCCACGAGATGATACAAATTAATTCCATTCGAGCTTTACCAATCTTATTAAGTACACAGTAGATGTCTTTCTTGGAAATAACGAAACCTCGTTTATTGCAGGCTTCTTTTATTTTCACTTAACTGTACTTTTGCATTGGAAAGGGTAGTAATGTACCTACCCCTCCCAAAAAGGCTCTATTTTCTTAGGAATTTCTGCTGTGAGTCGCCGTGTACTCTGACTATGAGGTCACTCACTACTGGTCTGTCACCTCGCGCCACAATTATGCTGACTCCTGACGCATATGACGTCATTCAAATTCGTTATCAGAGATCGGAAACAACCCTGTATTTAATAAAATCCACAAATACCATAGAGAGTTTGACGAACAGCTTAATTAATAACAATAATGTGATACGAACTTATAGACTAAAAATGTAGGCCTGTATGAAAATCAAAGAATGTTGAAGTTTATATATTTTTGTGCTCGACCATGCCGAAATGTAGTAATTATACACCTGGTAGCAGTCCTTTAATGCATGTCATTAAAGTACACCTACTCATTAAAGTACAGGTGTTCAGCCAATGACAACTCAGCTTACAGGTGTTCAGCCAATGACAAGTCAGCTTTGTACCGTTATAAAACCGCAAGTATCGATTATTCTCGGATATGCAATCGAAAGAGAATTAGCGAAAAGTCACGGAGGCTGGAAATCCAATACTGTCGCAGAAGGTTATGTTCTGTTAATATAATAATTAGCGTTAATTGTAAATAATATTCAAATAAATTCAATTTGTCATCTCGTTTTTCAATGTCAAATTCAATAATCAAGGTTATATCAAGGTTAACGGGATTACATTAAGGTCAATGACATTATTGTTCCTCGGAAAAAATCAATACTTTCGCGTCTGCGCACATCTCACAATTAACGACCTAGAACAAGGTCACTTCCGATCTTGTCAGATACAAATAAAGTGTATACATGTGAATAATTTCAAGTTAGAAATATGGTCGAACATAAAAAGTCGTATGAAACTTGCCTATAATGGTAATTAAGACGCTCGTATGAATATTATGAAACTCGCTTGCGCTCGTTTCATAAATATCCATACTTGCGTCTTAATTACTATCATTATAAGCTCGTTGCATAATGTACTATTAAACTGAATTTCAAAGTTTTGAGAAATTCACCCATTTATTTATGCTACATGATTATAATGTAATGTTTGTTAAATTATGTTGCATTTTATTGCATTCATCACTTTTAATGTAATGATTTATTTTACGACTATACTCATAGTCGTGTTAAAGGCTTCAGGAATAGAGGTAAGAAACAGGAGTGTAACATAAAGTATATCTTCTAAAGGATTTCACTTTAATTTATATTTAAAACCAAAGGAAAAATACTTAAGATGAATATGTACTAAGCGACAATGGAAACTGTATTCCTACAAACCGATATTCTCTCCCTCTCTCTTTTTTTTTTTTGCATATGTTACACTCTACATGTAGCAGCCGTGGTTGAATAAAATTCTAAAAGAGGCGATATATTCTTTTCTATCCTGTATCTCTCTCCCCATCCTTCTCTGCTAGTAGAATACATACAAGGCACAGGGAAGAAAATATGTGAGAAAGAATAAGAAAGTAGAATACGTAACAAAATTTACGATCGGGCTTATTTCCAACACTCGTATACGCTTTAACCGCGGGCGTCGGAAGTTAAATGAACGAAGGCTCAGAACGTTTGCTGGCTGCTGTTGCATCGCGGGAAGCCTGGTCTAGCCGATCCTAGTCCTATACAGGAGCAAGGGGGCCGCTTGGAGTAGAAGGGTAAATCAGAATGATTTATTAGGCGAGAAACAATGCTGCAAATTATTGCCAGAGGATGGCGTCGTTTACATGCAGATTTAGAAGCGTGCGTTAGACAGGATATGGCGAGGGAATGGGAATGAAGTTCTGCACGTAGATATAGGTGCAAAGTTGTAGGGTTCCCCCTTCGAACCTCTCTTTTCTTCGCGCTTGTAAGAGGCAAAGTACTACAGGAGTTGGTGGGGTGGGAAGGATGGGATCGGAATTGATTTCGAGAGTCGTACAGATTCAGTCGAATTTCGTGTATATATTTCCATTGAAAATGTCTTTTCCTTGTCTGGTAAAGCCATCTCCCCTTCCACCTACACGCACCTCACACTACTCCTACCAGACTTCTATATTCATTCGAGTATATTCTAGGCTCTGGTAAAACGCATACGTCCTTACAGTGAAAGCCTTGGTGGGTAGTCAAGCCTTCAAACTGTTATGTGAAACGGGGTAACCTATTCATACTGCTGTAGGCGTACAAAGTGGAGGAAAGATAGTAGTAAAACGAACCGATTTCTCTTGAACTCTTACAAAGTTGATAGAACTTAAAAATGGATCAGGCAAGAAAAAAATAAGACACGTAAATAAGTATTATTTATATCTCAGAGCACAAATAAAATTTGCGTAACTGTTCCTTTACGCAGACCATACATAATGCAAACGTGCATAAATGGTAAGCCAATATTAGTACATTATGCAACGAGCCTATGATGGTAGTAATTAAGACGCGAGTAACTTTATGAAACGAGCGCAAGCGAGTTTCATCATTTTATTTTCATACGAGCGTCTTAATTACCATTATAGTCAAGTTTCATACGACTTTTTATGCTCGATCATATTTCTAACTTGAAATTATTCATAAGTATTCATGTTATTCTTATCTGACTGAGGAGCGGAACTGACCTTGTGCAATACCTCGTAAATTTCGAGATGTGCGCAGACGCGAAAGTATTGACTTTTTTTTTCCGAGAAACAAATGTCGACATTGACCTTGATATAATCTAGAGAGTAAAATAAAAATTAATCTTGATATAACCTTGAAATTGAATTAGACATTGAAAAACGAGACGACAAATTGAATTTATTTGAATATTATTTACAATTAACGCTAATTATTAATCTAATCTCGCGCTAGTTGTCTTTCGATTGCATATCGGAGAATAATCGATACTTGCGCTTTCATATTGCTACAATAGTGTTTTCTCATTGGTGGAACACCTGAACTTTAACGAATAGGTGTACTTTAATGAGGTCCATTAAAGGGCTGCTACCAGGTGTACAATTACTACATTTCGGCATGGTCGAGCATAAAATATATTAATACATTCGTATAGCCTAAGTGCATCTGTATACAAATATTCATACGTGCATATAATCAAGTGAGGTGGCTTATGCGTTTAGCATGAGACTCGAATTCGAGAGGTCCGTGGTTCGATTCCTGGACCGAAGAACATGACTTGTTTTTCCGTGGTTTTCCACAGTTACTTAGACAAATGTCGGATTGGAATTTTCATTGCCACTGTCCATTTCCCTTTCCCTCTCCCGTAGAAAAAAATTTAGATTTCATATCATTCATCTTCTTCAACTCATTCCATAGACATATTCAGATCAAGACGCATGTCTTCGTCTCCTTACAGAGAGGGGCGTCCTCTCCGCAGCCGTACCTGGGTTCCGAGCCTTCCGCAATATCTCTGCCAGGACTAATTGCTTAAGCATTTCCAAGGGTGCTTCGACACATCGGAAAGGCCGCATTATACTGCTCTCTTAAATTGACTGAGTATATTGGGAATTAAATCAATGGCTTTTCCAAAACACGCTATAAATTGTTTCAAATAAAACATTTCTTATAAAAGTGATCGAAGCTTAGTGGTGCATGCACTTTCATAGGTGTGAACGAAATGCTGTTGACTTTCAAAATAGTATTGCCTATTTATGTCATGTATATTTTTTTATAAATTTCAATGCTATCATCTTTGTCATCATAATCAACATAACCATCAATTGGCACAATTTTAGTGAATGGACAGAACGTCGATTTTCCACGCTAGAATTTGTGATGGACTTAAGGCTGGTCCACAATAAACCGGGAACGAAAACAATGAGAACGGAAAAATTGTTAAAATAAATGTATTTAAACGTGAGCATTCACAATTAACGAGAAACTTTCCGGAGCCAGTGAACGGGAACGGGAACGTGAGAGTTTCCTCTTTGTCATGCATTTTTTTTATAAATTTCAGTGCTATCATCTTTGTCATTATAATCAATATCACCTTCAATTGACACAATTTTAGTGAATGGATAGAACGTCGACTTTCCACGCTGGAATTTGTGATGGACTAAAGGCTGGTCTACAATAAACCGGGAACGAAAACGACAAGAGCGAAAAAAAATTGTTAAAATAAATATATTTAAATGTGAGCATTCACAATTAACGAGAAGATTTCCGGATCCCGAGAACGGGAACAAGGAGGTGAGAGTTTCCGATCATAGTCTACTAGATTGTTTCTGTTATTACTCGTATAAAGCTATTTATTCGTCGTATACTTTGAACATAAAATACTTTAATGTTTCAAGGTCGTATATTTTGTAGCAAGGAGGCCGTGACATAATTTCTTCTCAATCTATCGTTAATTATCCCAGAAATTCAGGAGAAACAATTTCAATATATGCTATGTCTATATGTGACCAGACTGATATTCCAAGTCATAAATTTTGAATTTGGTTAACCTGTGTTTATGATTGCTGGCTTGTACTAAAGAGAGAACGCCATTTGTAAATATTATACACAAATAACACCAGAAGGCGTAACATCGACTTTACACAGGCTATTGTTATTGACATACATATCGATATACATAGTCGTTACCGTTCTTGATTTATTGCGAATCAGAAATATCCACAGTCCCATTCTTCGGTTTCCGTTCTCGTTCTGTTTATCGTTTCCATTTATTGTGGGTAGGCCTTAAGCCGATGCTTGGCGGTAGGTTTTCGCGGTGAACTTCCGTTTCTACTATCAACATTTTTCAATTTCTCTATCAATCTTCATCGGCCGCTTTGTAAATTTGCTGCTAACTGTTCGTCGATGACAACGCTGCACCACCTGCAGCTAGATAAACAGTTAAGAAGAGTTAAAAGATAGTTCACAATAAACCGGGAATGGAAACGACAACGACGAGAACGAAAATATAAAAAAAAAAATGTATTTGAAATTCAAAAAATGTAATTAAAGTCAACTATTGTTAATGCTCACATTTAAATACATTTATTTTAAAAATATTTCCGTTCCGGTTCTCGTTTCCGTTCCCGGTTTGTTGTGAACCAGCCTTCACTCCTAGATGGGAAGCTTCGCTGAATGAGACATAGTAAGCCTACGGAAAAAATATATGTTACTTGAACACGAACTGTAAGATTTCATTAAAATAATATCAGAATAGCAGCGTAATTCAGATATATTATGTGTTCATAATGGCTGACACATGAGCCACTCTAACAGGCAACAGAGCGACGCTGTTTGTATGTAGGTATTTGAGAGTGAAATGACGTAATGTTATGAAACGGATAACGAGAGTGATTTTCGTATACAATTATCACACACTAAACAACGTTAATTGCTGAAAATACAATAAAACGTCGCATGCACGTGATGAAAAACATAATCCGGAATCGAATAGTTATAATCGATAGGTCATTATGCATCACCTAGAGAGCTATATATGGGTTTCATTAGTTATGTCATTACAACACGCATATATGACGAGGCGATGAAATAATTCTTATTTGCAATTTACATTTTTAATATTCATAAATTTTCAACAAGCTGGCTCATGTATAATATAATCAATTCCATAATAGTGCTTCCTATCTGTCACTATAGAAAGTACAGGGATACTCGGAAGTTACACTTTGCAACTGGCAAAACGTTTCTTTAAATCTATTTTAGCAAAAATATATATTTATTCCAAAATCAATGATATTTCACACGATTAAAACCTTTTCTGACGTTAAATAAATTACTATAACACTGCAAAATACCGAAATTTTTCATTTTTTACAGTATTCAACTTATTATTTTCCCTAACAATACTTACTTACTTACTTATGGTCTTTAAGGAACCCGAAGGTTCATTGCCGCCCTCACTTAAGTCCGCAATCGGTCCATATCCTGAGCAAGATTAATTCAGTCTCTACAATCATATCCCACCTCCCTCAAATCCATTTTTATTACCCGCCCATCTACGTCTCGGCCTCCCAAAGGTCTTTTTCCCTCTCAACTCCCAACACTCGTTGTGCATTTCTGAATTCGCCTATACGTGCTACATGTCCTGCCCATCTCAAACGTCTGGATTTAATGTTCCTAATTAAGTCAAGTGAAGAATACAATGCGCGTAGTTCTGCGTTGTGTAACTTTCTCCATTCTCCTGTAACTTCATCCCTCTTAGCCCGATATATTTTCCTAAGCACCTTGTTCTCAAACATCCTTAACCGCTGTTCTCTCAAAGTGAGAGTCCAAGTTTCACAACCAAACTAAAGAATACTTACTTACTTACTTACTTACAAATGGCTTTTAAGGAACCCGAAGGTTCATTGCCGCCCTCACATAAGCCCGCCATCGGTCCCTATCCTGTGCAAGATTAATCCAGTCTCTATCATCATATCCCACCTCCCTCAGATCCATTTTAATATTATCCTCCCATCTACGTACCAAACTAAAGAATAGGTAATATAACTGTTTTATAAATTGGTCATATAATTTTTAAGATGGATATGGCCGAGTGTTGTTTCGGGAAAATAGAAACAGATGCGAGCAAGGGTGACAATATACTGTAATTAATTCTTTGACAGAATATCCTTTTTCGAGAAGAAATAATTGAAAGAAGGGATGTTTTAAATAACGACAGACATCCAGTCACTGAAAATATTTAAAAAGACAATCTTAAAACTCGAGCTTTTAATGCACCCTGATGTGGACAACATAAATGGTTATGTGGTAATGTGGTGTGAAATAAATTTTTGTGCGAGATCGTGCGTATTTGCTTGGTTTCCGCACAAAACCAATCCGCGGAAAGTCTAAAATTCCATATTCAGTATTCCCAACCTAACACACATAACAATTTCCCTCTTCTTACCGCTTAAGTGACATTTTGATTTTACTGCTTTAGGCTTTTAACATATTATTTTTAGAGACGTTCAATATAGTAATAATTATAAATTGGAAACTTACCTCTGCAATTTCACCTAAATTGCACTGTTAATTATTGTTTTTAAATATTTGCAAAAATTAAGTAAACTCTACAACTCCACTAAAGTTACTGCATTCGTGATGCAAGTAACATTAAGGAAGCCGTGAAAAAATCAAGATTCCAGACTCATCATAGACTGGGGGAAAAAAAAGACACACGTAGGCTATATCACGGCCTGCTGGAGTATAGTAACCACAGAAAACATTTTATAGCAACACTGTTGAAGATAGATATTTTTGTTTTCCAAATTTGCCGTCATTGAACAGAAACCAAAATGGAGATTTCATTGCAACTAATTAGAAATTCCTCTTTCAGGTATGTAATAAACGATCTTCGCTGAAAATAATGTACGATACACGAGCGGTATGTTTTCTTTCAATTCTCGGAAATTAAAAAAGCTCAACTACGTTTCGCTTTTTCAAACTTTTCCTCGAACATGAAAACTTCAACATACCGCTCTTGTAACGCATATTACTATTCTGTTGGCGGTGTTTGTTGCTGCCGAAAAAAGAACATTGTGATCTACTGAAAGCTTCAACGAACTAAAAAATATTTCCAGGGGAATTTAAACACCTGCTTCTGCAACTGACCATAAATAATATACACTGCTTCATAATATTGAAATAGTTATTGAAACAGACTCATAGCATAGCAACTCTTTCGGTGAGTAAGATTTCATTGTTTTTATTAATGATAATAGTAATAAAGTATAATAAAATTAAAAATAAAATAATAATAATAATAATAATGATAATAATAATAATAACAATAATAATAATACTTACTTACTTGTTGGCTTCTAAGGAACCCGAAGGTTCATTGCCGCCCTCACATAAGCCCGCCATTGGTCCCTATCCTGACCAAGATTAATCCAGCCTCTATCATAATAACCCACCTCCCTCAAATCCATTTTAATATTATCTTCCCATCTACGTCTCGGTATCTGAAAGATCTTTTTTTCTCCGGCCTCCCAACTAACACTCTATATGCATTTCTGGATTCGTCCATACGTGCTACATGCCCTGCCCAGCTCAAACGTCTGGATTTAATGTACCTAATTATGTCAGGTGAAGAATACAATGCGTGCAGTTCTGCGTTGTGTAACCTTCTCCATTCTCCTGTAACTTCTTCCCTCTTAGCCCCAAATATTTTCCTAAGCACCTTGTTCTCAAACACCCCTATCCTATATTCCTCTCTCAAAATGAGAGTCCAAGTTTCACTGTTTTGTAAATAACTGTTATATAACTGTTTTATAAATTCTAACTTTAAGATTTTTTGACAACAGACTGGATGATAAAAGCTTCTCTACCGAATAATAATAGGTTTTTCCCATATTTATTCGGTGTTTAATTTCCTCCGAGTATCATTTATATTTGTTATTGCTGCTCCCAGGTATTTGAATTTTTCTACCTCTTCAAAGGATAAATTATTTGGTACAATATTCTCGTCACGAGACATAATCATATATTTTGAAACAGTTATTGAAACAAACTCACAGCATAGTAACTTATTTGGTGAGTAACATTTTATTGTTTTTATTAATGATAATAGTAATAAAAATATAATGATAATGATAAATAAAATAACGATAGTAATAATCAATAATAATAATAATTGTTATAACTATAGATCGAAAATAGTCGCAGTACTACGGTCGTTTACCGCATACCCTTATTAAAATTCAAAACTCAATAATAATAATAATAATAATAATAATAATGATAATAATAATAATAATACCTAATAATAATAATACCTAATAATAATAATAATAATAATAATAATAATAATAATAATAATAATAATTTATTTAACCTGGCAGAGTTAATGCCATACGGCCTTCTCAAACAGTCAACCAGGAGTAAAAACTGCGTTAGAAAAACACTACAAATTTACAAAGTAATAATAAGAAGAATAATCATAATAGTATTAATAATACTAATAGTAGTAATAAAATAGTGCAGTACAAAGCATACAATGAATACAATACTTTTAAGTACACACAGTAAGGAAAATTATGATTATATATAGCTCAACTTATCACATTAGAGATATAGGGGAGAGTCGGGTAGTATCGGACATCGGGTAGTATCGGACAGTGCGATTCTTTCATCTACCACCATATGATAGTATCCGAATGACATGGTTACGTTTCTCTATGCGATATCACAGAAACGTAACCATGTCAATCAGGTACTATTGTCGTATGGTAGATGAAAGAAACTAACTGTCCGATGTTACCCGATGTCCGATACTACCCGACTCTCCCCTACCATTATCGGAAAATATGAAAACAAAAATATAAGATAAGTTAAATATCACTGGAATATAAAAAAAATGTGAATACGTGGAAACATGCAATACAACACTTGTCATAATAGTAAGTTATTTTGGCAACTCGTCATAAGATAATTTTCTAACATGGATTTGAAAGATTTCAATGTTCGGCAGCGCTTGACTTCAGGCGGCAGAGAGTTCCAGTGACGAGAGGTAGCAACAGTGAAAGATGAGGAATACAGAGATGATGTGTGAAGTGGAATTTCTAGCGTGTTATCACGTTGTGATCGAGTATTAATATTATGATAGCGAGAGAGAGCATGAAAACGAGCGGATAAATAATAGGGACAGTATTATGGCCCAGGGAATAAAGAGAAAAGGTTAGTTGTTAGCCTGGGTAGTGTAGTCGGTATAGCGCTGACCTTCTGTGCTTGAGGTTGTGGGTTCGATCCCTGCCCAAGTCGATGACATTTAAGTGTGTTAAGATAGGATTTCGGTCAGCGGCTGCTACCGGCATTTTATCGTGAAATGAGGCGATATTCTATATTAGGCCATTGTAGTTCGAGAAGTAAACTTCACGTAAAATGAACAACTTGCAAGTATGTGTACAACAAAGTTTGATAAAAAAAATCGCGTCAACTGCACCGAAGTAGAGGAATTCGTAGACATTCATACATTTACGACCTCATATACATTGTTTTTTTTTTTGGAATTCAACTTACAGTAAGTCTATTGGATAACAGGGCTCGTCGTTGCTTTCTTTCTTTCATGCGGTTTGGAAGAATGGGAAAGCAAAATGCGTGGAGAATGATGGCTCTGGTGGCTATGGCAAGCAAGTCAGGAGTGAATGCCAACTCAGGCAACACTTTGTCTCTAAGAAATCAGTGACAGATCGCATCCTACTCCGAAATGCTGTCAGCAACTCCACAGTGCGAAAGTGAATATATACTAGGCAGATTCTGATCTGTCAGAACTTCCACTTACTCAAAACTACTTGAATTCTGACCGCAGAAGCGATGAGACTTCGCCATGAGTAAACGTCACTTCATTCACTTCGCTTTCTAGAAATACAAACTGAGTAAGGGCTTGGAACTACATAATAAATGCCGTAACCAATAAAACTGGAATGCTACTGATTTAAAGAATGCTCTACGTAGTGGCTGGCTGTTGAAGTGGCACAAAGGCTATTTTGACGGGAATTCTATAGCTAAAGGGAAGAGAATGTTCGGCTGCCAAAAGTTTACATCACTTTTGCATACTCTAGCATTTCTCAAACTTTTCTGACGTTTTGCTAATGGGGCGTCCAACTCAGATATTACTGTGACATTCATTCTCTTTAAGCTGAAGATTTTAAAATTAATTACAGAGTGTGATGACGATACAGTGTTTAATTATAAACCCGCAGAAAAATTATAAGTTCGTGACAGCTCGATAAAGATAATTCAGCAATATTATAATTACAATTTATTTTGATGAGGTGATGGAATTTCAATAGCGCTAAGAATGACAACAATCGTAGCGAAATTTTATTCGCATCTAAGAAATAACAAGATGTGAGTTTATGATATGCTTCTATCTGTATAATTTAGAGTACTATAGATTTTTAATTGATTCTTATAACTTGTCGTGCTAAAGGACCGGAAGGTAGATGCCAGATATCAGTATTTTATCCCTCCAATTTTCTTATTTCAATACGAAACAAAGATTACAATTAAAAAACTGAAATTAACCCATTTTCTGTTTGCAATCATATGAAAAATCACATAGACAATAATAAAGATTTTTGGAAATCGTATTATATATCTTTCACGTGTTAAATTTTTATGTTACCATGTTAACATGTTTCGGCCTGTTATTGGCAATCTTCAGAACTGGTCGTTGCTAGTCTTGGCGTCTTTTGTTTTGTTTCCTGTGGGGGTGTGTTTGTGTAGTGTAATGTGGAGTCAAAGAGTGTGTGTGTTCTGAAATTGAGTTGTGTGTTGAGAATTAAGGTAACATAAAAATTTAACACCTGAATTATATATAATACAATTTCCAAAATGATATAGCGTTAAACGTTGTGTAATCAAGATGTATAATAAAGATTCATTTCATTTATTTTATCCCTCCAATTTTCTTATTTCAGCAAGAAATAAAGATTACAATTAAAAAACTGAAATTAACCCATTTTCGGTTTGCAATCGTATGAAAAATCACATAGACCAATAATAAAGATTCTTTGGAAATCGTATTATATATCTTTCACGTGTTAAATTTGTATGTTACCTTGTTAACATGTTTCGATCTGTTATTGGCAATCTTCAGGACTGGTCGTTGCTGGTCTTGGCGTCTTTTGTTTTGTTTCCTGTGGGGATGTATTTGTGTAGTGTAATGTGGAGTCAAAGAGTGTGTGTGTTCTGAAATTGAGTTGTGTGTTGAGAATTAAGGTAACATAAAAATTTAACACCTGAATTATATATAATACGATTTCCAAAGTGATATAGTGTTAAAAGTTGTGTAATCAAGATGTAGGCCTATAATAAAGATTCATTTCATTTATTTTATTCCATAGATCTTACATTAGCATTTAAGCTTTAAGAATGTGAAACAAGTAAAAATTATACAGGATTACAATTTTTTGGTGAGATGAAGTGAGGTAATGTTGAGGATTCGTCATAGATTACCTGACATTTGCCTTATGGTTCGGGAAAACCTCGGAAAAAACCGAACCAGGTAATCAGACCAAACGGGAATCTAACCCAAGCTGAAGACAGCATTAAAAGCTGATAACTAGAAGAAATAAAATCATATTATCATTTTACACATATTAGATATATTTTTGTCAAAATTCGGTGTACATACTCCCTTTATGCGCAAATAGTTCGTGTTGTTCCTGGCGGCTAAAAATCCGCGACCTCCATGAACGAAGTTGCTTCCATTGTTTAAATTTAAGTGCATTAGGCTACATCTGTTACAACACAACACTATAGTTAAGTTTCATTCCGTTAAGTAACTCCCCAACTAGCACAGCTACTTAAAGAATAAAAGACAATTCGAAACTGAACAGAAATCCTTGCCAAACTTCTTCTCTTATCTGTTAACGTTATCATCTAACACGAAGTTCGTCGAAACTTGCGTCATTTCAGTACATCCTGAGTTAAACCTTTTTTTTTTCTGGCTTAGAGATAAAGGATTTATAGAGATCATTCGGCTTTATTACTTAAGCTCATCCCTGCATTTATAAAAAGAATCTGGAAGCCTTCTTTTTATAAGATTTGTTAACAGAAATTACAAGATATTATCTTACCTTACTTTAGATTTCTGTTTATACTGGATTCTCAACATTCGTTTAATATAATTAACATATTATAAAATTTAATATGTTTAATAGACCGTGGAACGTCATGCAATTGCATGTTTTTGTTGATCTTTGCCGATCATGGTTTTTATGTTCGAATGAAGCCAACTTTATTTTCCATAAATGCATATACATTTTTATTTTTCATATTTGAATGCATATATATACATATATACATACAGTGTAATGTGTTCATTATTCTTGTGTTCGTTTCGTCTGCGATGTCCGTCGCGCTGACCACATTACCTCATCCTTCCAAACTCTAAATTGGCTACGGCTTAACAACAGCAGAAATTTTCATTCCCTAGTTCTCCTTTTCCAAGTCCTTCACACTTCTACACCTACCTACCCTGCCTCCCGTTTCACTTACCTGTCATCGTATCATAATCTCTTCACACGCACGCAAAATAGCCGCATAATATCCATACCAACATATAAGACAGTGGTTGTCAGCACTCGCTGAAATGGGTAGAGTGCATGGAGGATAAGGAAATACGCTCTGTCGTGCACAAGGGATAGAGAGACAGCATACCCGCCAGCAGCCACGAGTGCACGCCAAGGCAGTATCTTGTCCGCGGGTAAGGGACGCTAGCCTGAGAGTGCAGTATTCTGATGACCGCTGATATAACACATCACCGTGTTCCACATCATACACAATCTCGCTATCGCGCTTATGGGATACCCTACCAAGTGACATCAGAGACTGTCTGAATTGAACAGTGTTCAAAAACAAACTCATTAAGCATTTTCTTACTGCTTAGAGTCCAGTGCAGTAAACTGAATAATCTAACTTATTGCAAATGTTTCGAAATTGTAACTGTTTTGTTCCGCTTTATATTTGCACAGTCATTTTTCTTAATCATTAATATATTAAATACAAAATATACTATATTAGTACCTTTTCTAATTCTTGTGATCACATATTCCTACTAGTATATATATTTTATTTCTCTGTTTCTTTTTGCACTTGTGCTTTTTGTATTTGCTTCTCCTTTCTGCATTTCTTTCTTGTATATGTTTATTTGTATTCTGGTGGTGCGGTAGAGAAGACCTAACGGCCATAACTCCGCCAGATTAAATAGACAGATAGATGGATGGATGGATGGATGGATGGATGGATAGATGGATGGATGGATGGATAGATGGATAGATAGATAGATAGATAGATAGATAGATAGATAGATAGATAGATAGATAGATAGATAGATAGATAGATAGATAGATAGATAGATAGATAGATATAGATAGATATAGATAGATAGATATAGATAGATAGATATAGATAGATAGATATAGATAGATAGATATAGATAGATAGATATAGATAGATAGATATAGATAGATAGATATAGATAGATAGATATAGATAGATAGATATAGATAGATAGATATAGATAGATAGATAGATAGATAGATAGATAGATAGATAGATAGATAGATAGATAGATAGATAGATAGATAGATAGATAGATAGATAGATAGATAGATAGATAGATAGATAGATAGATAGATAGATAGATAGATAGATAGATAGATAGATAGATAGATAGATAGATAGATAGATAGATAGATAGATAGATAGATAGATAGATAGATAGATAGATAGATAGATAGATAGATAGATAGATAGATAGATAGATAGATAGATAGATAGATAGATAGATAGATAGATAGATAGATAGATAGATAGATAGATAGATAGATAGATAGATAGATAGATAGATAGATAGATAGATAGAGATAGATAGAGATAGAGATAGATAGATAGATAGATAGATAGATAGATAGATAGATAGATAGATAGATAGATAGATAGATAGATAGATAGATAGATAGATAGATAGATAGATAGATAGATAGATATATAGATATATAGATATATAGATATATAGATAGATAGATAGATAGATAGATAGATAGATAGATAGATAGATAGATAGATAGATAGATAGATAGATAGATAGATAGATAGATAGATAGATAGATAGATAGATAGATAGATAGATAGATAGATAGATAGATAGATAGATAGATAGATAGATAGATAGATAGATAGATAGATAGATAGATAGATAGATAGATAGATAGATAGATAGATAGATAGATAGATAGATAGATAGATAGATAGATAGATAGATAGATAGATAGATAGATAGATAGATAGATAGATAGATAGATAGATAGATAGATAGATAGATAGATAGATAGATAGATAGATAGATAGATAGATAGATAGATAGATAGATAGATAGATAGATAGATAGATAGATAGATAGATAGATAGATAGATAGATAGATAGATAGATAGATAGATAGATAGATAGATAGATAGATAGATAGATAGATAGATAGATAGATAGATAGATAGATAGATAGATAGATAGATAGATAGATAGATAGATAGATAGATAGATAGATAGATAGATAGATAGATAGATAGATAGATAGATAGATAGATAGATAGATAGATAGATAGATAGATAGATAGATAGATAGATAGATAGATAGATAGATAGATAGAGAGGCAGGCAGGCAGTCAGGCAGACAGACAGAGAGATAGATAGATGGGTAGATAGGTAGACAGGCAGACAGACAGACAGACAGACAGACAGACAGACAGACAGACAGACAGACAGACAGACAGATAGATAGATAGATAGATAGATAGATAGATAGATAGATAGATAGATAGATAGATAGATAGATAGATAGATAGATAGATAGATAGATAGAAAGACAGACAAATAGTTAGACAGACAGACAAATAAACAAATAAATAAATTAATTAATTAATTAATTAATTAAATAAATATTAATATCTTTTCTTGCTCTTCCGGCTATGTTATCTAATTTCAAAATCTATCCGTAATAGAAGTAAGAATAATTTCTGGATTCGGCCATACGTGCTACATGCCCTACCCATCTCAAACGTCTGGATTAGGAAATTATGTCAGGTGAAGAATACAATGCGTACAGTTCTGCGTTGTGTAACTTTCTCCATTCTCCTGTAACTTCATCCCTCTTAGCCCGAAATATTTTCCTAAGCACCTTATTCTCGAACACCCTTAACCTCTGCTCCTCTCTCAAAGTGAGAGTTCAAATTTCACAACCATATAGAACAACCGGTAGTATAACTGTTTTATAAATTCTAACTCTCAGGTTTTTTTGAGAGCAGACTGGATGAATAAAGCTTCTCAACCGAATAATAACACTCATTTTTCATACTTGTTCTGCGTTTAATTTCCTCCCGAGTGTCATTTATATTTGTTACTGTTGCTCCAAGATATTTGAATTTTTCTAGCTTTGCGAAGGATAAATTTTCAATTTTTATATTTCCGTTTCATACAACATTCTGCCCACGAGACAATGATATACTTTGTCTTTTCGGGATTTACTTCCAAACCTATCTCTTTACTTGCTTCAAGTAAAATTTCGGTTTTTTCTCTAATCATTTGTGGATTTTCTCCTAACGTATTCACGTCATCCGCATAGACAAGAAGCTGATGTAACCCGTTCAATTCCAAACCCTCTCTGTTTTTCTGGACTTTCCTAATGGCGTATTCTAGAGGGAAATTAAGAAATAATTGTGATAGTGCATCTCCTTGCTTTAGCCCGCAGTGAATTGGAAAAGTATCAGACAGAAACTGGCCTATGCGGACTCAGCTGTACATTTCACTGAGACACATTTTAATTAATCGAATTAGTTTCATGGGAATACCAAATTCAATAAGAATATCATATAAAAGTTCTCTCTTAACCAAGTCATATGTCTTTTTGAAATCCATGAATAACTTATGTACTGTACCCTTATACTCCCCAATTTTCTCCATTATCTGTCGAATACAAAAAAATCTGATCAATAGTCGATCTATTACCCTCCTTTATGAGATATGTTAATACAACGTTGTAAACTAACCCAATAAAAAATCATGACTTACACTTGCAGGAATGACGTGTTACGTCATTTTAGAGGTTAGTTTACTTTATTAATACATGAAAAGATTGTCCTGTTTACTCCCATATTCCCCTTGTTTAATCACACAAATACCAAGACCATGGTACAATATATAAAATAAATTGTTATTTGACTAAGGGCTGGTGTCCATTTTTTGATATTTTCTGTTTCTTAATGATTACTAATAAAAAACGGCTGCTCTATGAGATCACAAAAGCTGATAAACCAATTACGAATAATTTAGGGGAATCTGTACGAGGTCGGAAGTAAATGTCATTCTTGGGGCACTAGGGCGAATATGGACAACTTCGGTATTCAGAACTATATATATATATATATATATATATATATATATATATATATATATATATATAATTTAATGTACCGAAGTACATATGATATTTCCATGCAGATATTCTGCGTCATCATACGATGAAAGAGTAATGGAACGGAGAAAAATTCTCTCCGGCGCCGGGATTTGAACCCGGGTTTTCAGCTCTACGTGCTGATGCTTTATCCATTAAGCCACACCGGATACCACCCCGGCGTCGGACAGAATCGTCTCAGTTTTAAGTTCCAACTCTTGGGTTCCCTCTAGTGGCCGCCCTCTGCACTACGTCATAGATGTCTATGAACGAAGGACTGAAGTCCACACATGTGCTAAGGTGCACTCGTTATGAGTGACTAGTTGGCAGGGATCCGACGGAATAAGCGCCGTCTTAAATCACTTCGTGATTTACGCATATCATATATATTATTTAATGTACCGAAGTACCATGATTAAATTACATATGTTAGGTCAGATGCAACAGTGTTCATGAGTAGAATAGTTATATACAATAAAAGTAATTTCATATAACTGTATCATTTATTGTACGTATATAACTGTACCGAAGTACTTATGATATTTCCATGCATCAGGACGTAGAGCTGAAAACCCGGGTTCAAATCCCGGCGGCGGAGAGAATTTTTCTCCGTTCCATTACTTTTTCATCGCACAATAATGATATTTTCAAGGCCAGCCGCCTAGATAACATGGAGAACCGCCTTTATGGTTAACAGGTTTCGTCATGTTCATAAAGCGGTAGTCCACAATCATTTTCATTCATTTCTTTGCCTCTCCTGAAAACTTCTTAATTGTGACAACTGCCCTAAGTGAAATAAGGTTCTTATTTTCAGAAGATACCTGAATACTTGATGTTATGCTTAGAGCCTTCGCATACAGAAATGTAGTTTTTCTTTTCATTCTGTTACTTCCATTTAGATTCTTGCTTTCTGGGCGTAGTGTAGCATTTCATCTGATCTAACTGCATGATCAATTACGACGTACACACCGTATCTCTAATGAAAACCTGACGCCGATAGTTTTGTTGAAGATTCTACATTTTGATCCCTAATTCTCACTATACTGTAAACCCCACCTCTACAACTTTCCTTCCATATCATTCAGCAAAATTTTCTCCTTATAGCTTATATATTACCTATAAATGAAATAAAAAAATATCCTTTTATTTAAGCGTTCGGCCTTTGTTATCTGTAGTGAATAGGAGTTGAAATTATATTGCATTCAAGCCATTAATAACTCGTATATTTTTTTTCTCAGAATTGTTTGCAGGAAACATGCCTGAAGGAAACTTTCGAGTTTCTGACGTCATACGAACCTCTAAATTGTTATTTTAAAGATTTTTTTATATTGATAGGCCTATTACCGGGAATTCTGAACCATTCTATTAACAACTATTGTTCTATGCTTTATTATACTTTCATTTTAAAATACTCCACCATATTTCGTGCTATTTTACTTCAGCTGCATGTTATGCAATTGTTTGAGACTCAGAACAATAAAGTAGCGATAGAAGTAATGTATTAAAAATCATTTGAATTCCATTTTCTATTATTCCTGGTAGAAAGTGAAATATAACAGCGCTGTAAGGCTCTTTCCACAACTGTTTTTCATAAGCGCTTATACTTTAGATATTATAAGTGTCCCGCGGGATTTCAAATTACATCTTTTATGCTCGACCATGCCGAAATGTAGTAATTATACACCTGGTAGTAGCCCTTTAATGCACCTCATTAAAGTACACCTATTCATTATAGTTCAGTTGTTCAGCCAATGAGGAATCACCATTGTGCCATTATAAAACCGCAAGTATCGATTATTCTCGGATATGCAATCGAAAGACAATTAGCGAAACGTCATGGATGCTGGAAATCCAATACTGTCGCAGAAGGTTATGTTCTGTTACTATAATAATTAGCGTTAATTGTAAATAATATTCAAATAAACTCATTTTGTCATCTCGTTTTTCAATTCTAAATCAATTTCCAGGTTATATCAATATTAATGTTCATGTTATTCTCTTGATTATATCAAGGTCAATGACATTCGTCCCTCGGAAAAAAAATTAATACTTTCGCGTCTGCGCACATCTCACAATTTAGAAGGTCAGTTCCACTCTTCACTTAGATAAGCATAACATGAATACTTATGAATAATTTCAAGTTAGAAATATGGTCGAGCATAAAAAGTTCAATGGAACTTGCCTATATTGGTAATTAAGACGCTCGTATGAAAATTATGAAACGAGCGCAAGCGAGTTTCATAAACAAACATACTCGCGTCTTAATTACTACCATTATAGACTCGTTGCATAATGTACCGGTACTATTATTTTGTCACATGTTGAAAAAAGATTTAAAAACGCTGGCTTATATAGAAGCTTAACGTTCTTTATAACATTAGTATACATAAATAACTTAGCCTTAAATTGATGTCCGGAAATATTAAAGAAATTATGAGGTAAAAATTTCAACTGTTCTTCAAAAACGTTTTGTATCTTCGTCTGTCGAGGTAGTAGAAAAAGAGCCCTAACAAGGAAATAAAGAGTTTTCGGACCAGTGTTCATATAATATAGTGTTATCCTCTAGATATGAGAACTGTTTCCTTGAATATTTGACGTAAATATCAGTTACATCCTTATATAGCCTACATTGCCGGAAATCCTTCGTAAACTAATGGTAAAAATTCTGATACTCGTAAGATCGAATATTGGTGGATTCAAATCCGATCGAAGGCGACGAAATTTTAAGGGCAGTAATAATCCTCATACAGACAGAATTTTTAGGCACAGCAAAACTGGAAAACCCCTTCATATTTACGGTATATAAAGGAAACTTATTCCTGATTCAGTCGCCTGTAGACAACAATTTTATGCAATTTATCAGCCACACCCTCTACTTAGAATTAATGTAACAGGCCTACTTAATAACAATATTGTTTACCTGATGTTTAACAACTCTTTCATAAAAAATTAAGAAACACATTTCTTTCCTTCCTTCTTCTGGTATTTGCTTTGGACTGAATTTTGCTCCTGGACACTGTCACCTAAGGGGTTAGGTACAGCTTACAGCAGTAAAATTTTGGAAATATTCAACATTTTTTTTTCCCTCCATTACTGTATCTTGTACAATAAGTTACTGAAAATTAGCATGTTTAAAACATTGTCCTTCTGCTATATGAAAATAGTACATTATGCAACGAGCCTATAATGGTAGTAATTAAGAGGCGAGTATGTTTATGAAATGAGCGCAAGCGAGTTTCATAATTTTCATACGAGCGTCTTAATTACCATTATAGGCAAGTTTCATACGACTTTTTATGCTCGACTATATTTCTAACTTGAAATTATTTATAAGTATTCATGTTATTTTTATGTGACTGGGGAGCGGCACTGACCATGTGCAATATCTCGTAAATTGTGAGATGTGCGCAAACGCGAAAATATTGATTTCTTCCGAGGAACAAATGTCATTGATCTTGATATTACCTAGAGAGTAAAATGAACATTAATCTTGATATAACCTGGAAATTGATTTAGACATTGAAAAACGAGATGGCAAATTGAATTTATTTGAATATTATTTACAATTAACGCTAATTAATATAGTAACAGAACATAACCTTCTGCGACTGTATTGGATTTCCAGTCTCCGTGACGTGTCGCTAGTTGTCTTTCGATTGCATATCCGAGAATAATCGATACTTGCGCTTTCATATTGCTACAATGGCGTTTTCTGATTGGTGGAAGACCTGAACTTTAATGAATAGATGTACTTTAATGAGGTCCATTAAAGGGCTGCTACCAGGTGTATAATTACTACATTTCGGCATAGTCGAGTATAAAAATATTTTTACGATATAAAAAAATTATGTACTTTCCCCCCACCCCCAAAATTCAGTTCACTGTGCAGTGATGACGCGTTTCCCACATAACTCAAAAACTATCCAATATTCGGTGATGAAATTTTTTGTGTGTATTTATACATGTCATATCTACACTATGATGCAATATCACTCTTCTACCTTTAATAGATCATCTGATTAAAAATAAATTCATTTAAAAATGGTCAAATATCAGTATTTTCTTCTAACACAAAATAAAAAAAGATATATATGTTATTTATTAAGGAATGTAGTTCAAAGAGCATGATATTGTAAACATGAATTTTACAATATATTTCAGTATTATTTGTATTTATCCTGGTAATAACGAACAGTCTGACTCGTAGACATTTTGTTTTTACAGCATTAACTTCCCATGATTGTACGAGAAGATTCGAAGAGAACGGCAGTTACGTAGACATTCAGCTCCCCACTACTACCATTAATGCACAACACAATGTCAATACGGAGGTTGCTGTCGTCTGCGATACAAGGAACTTTTCTGTTGATTTTCGAGTTTGGCATTTTTTCCGGTTATTATATGCTTATTTAAGTTGTGTTAACTCTCGCTAGTGGTTTTATATTTTATTTTATCCGTCTGAGTATTTATTTTATTATTGTAAATATTTTTGTTTTATCACTATTATTATTATTATTATTATTATTATTATTATTAATTAATTATTTTGTATTACAATCTTTGTATCATTTCTGTCACGATTATTTTATTATTATTATTATTATTATTATTATTATTATTATTATTATTATTATTATTATTATTATTATTATTATTATTACTACTATTATTTTATATCATCAGCATTATTATTTGAACCCTGTAAAATTTATGTAGACTACTGGACTGTACCCGAGCACGAGCATATGCTCATTTCGGGCATCTATCCAAATGTAAATTCAAATGTAAATTGTAATTAAATTTGAATTTTAATTTGAAGAAATCACATAAAAGAGAGAGAATATGAAAAAATTAACAAGTTTATAAGTTATGAGGGTTACGCTTCATCATTGCACAGTGAACTGCAACCATTTTTTAAAATATATACAAGTAATATTTTCTAAATTGTAAAAATATATACATTTTTTCATATAGCAGAAGGACAGTGTGTTACACATACCAATTTTCATTATTGTACAAGATACAGTTCTGAAGGAAAAACAAATGTTGAATATTTGCATACATTTTACTGTTGTAAGCTGTAGCTAATCCCTTAAAGAAAATCGTCTTACCAGTTAGTAGCAGAATAGATCGCGTTTAAATATAATTTCAAAACCATCTACCGGGTATAAATGGAGCGCTACTTACTAAGCATCCAGGAACGTTGCCTGGAGATGCATTTTACTACGTATTGTGCGTCGATGTGCGCCAAGCTACTGTATAATAACTCAGTTTTATTGCCAATATTAAGGCTTTAGAGCACGCTAAAGAATATTTTCCAACTTGTTATTTTATTTCCCTTTACCTTTTGCTCCATGTTTATAATGTAAAAAATTCCACACTCGAAAAAGGAATATTTCGATACCAATATCTAAACGTTTGTTTCTCCTTATTTTCCTTGTACCTTCCGGTTCTCTCCATCTCTCATTCTCGACTCTCTTTTACAAAATAAGATAGGTTCAGGTATTGAGAAAAATAAAATATGGCGTTGAAAATGTTTGGGAAGGCGTGACCTTTCTCTCGCTCGCATGTTAGTGAGAAGCACCTCACCTCTTTGAGGGTGAGAAAGTTGGAAGCAAGATGATCTGAGTAGGTGTGTATGTGGGTGTCGGAAGTGCAAGGAGAGGGGGTATAAAAAAGGACCTACACAGCATCCGCTACGCCACAGAGAAATTGAAAGGAGGGAGAGAAAGAGATTCCGAAGGAGAAAAAAAAAAGGGTTCCCTTTAACCCTCAAGGATAGACGACCGATGGAGTCTACAACGATGGGTTACAGGTCATCCACACTTCCATCCTGTCACCAACCCAAAGAAGACTTCGCTTATAGTAGGGGTACACTCACCCCTTCTTGTAAGTTGAACAGTGGTGGTTTACCCTTAAAACCTCCTTTAAAAGCCTTTTCATCAATGAGGATGAAAAGCTATGTGAGGAGGTGGGTCAATTTTTTATACCAACAAGCTCTATAGAAACACTTCGAGAGAATAAGCTTCTTTTTTCGGGACCTTTTTTATAGCTGGATAGATTACAATACATCGCAGATTACGTGGCACAAAACCTATCTAGAGCTTATCAGTAACCAACAGTTTTTGGCATTAGAGTGGGTTGTGAAGACACTGTAAAAATAAGTTCAATAAAATTTATACATATTATACTGCACGAACCGTGACTAATTTTGTGCCGCCTCGAATTTAGAGATAATACCTAAATTTTTTCAATACGAAAAATTTCTAATGGAGCAACATATGTGATCCATAATTGAGAACGGAACTCTAGGTGCTAAAAAGAGAGATTTATGACTTTATAAAATTCAATTTAGGACTTTTAGGAGTTTATATAAAATTTACAAGTAATAATATTAATTTTAGTAAATATTCAATTTAGGTGGAATTTAAGTACAAAGAACTGATGCAATGCCTACTGAACTGGAGTCTCAAATTATATCAACGAAAGAAACTTATTGCTGATTGTTCATTTTCCTTTCGCATAACAGGGGTGCACTGACATGAAAACTAATATTTAAACGCTTGCCTAACATGAACAACCTACCACCCCCTTTATGCAAGATGGATTTTTTCAAAACGAACTTCAGTTCAGGAAATTAGGTGTCACGAATACTTAGACGAATTTCCCATTGTTCAGATAATGAAAGCAACACAATTCGCGCACTCAGAATAATGTTTGGATGTTTTTTATATATTAAATATCAAGCGCCATTTTATATTTGTTTTTTTATTTAAAGGAAAATAATCTCTTTCGGTAATAATAAAACTATGAAGGCAATGATAGGTCTATAAGGACGTAAAAGTTATGAAAAATTTTCTCATTAATTAATTTTTTTTACATTATTATACACATATATCAGTTTTTTCAGTAGATACTTTTTAACTGTACTTGGTATTGGTATCCTACAAGCAAAACTCAGCTCGAACTCCTCACGCCGCGCATGCTATACCCCTCTTAACCCCCCCTGCAGTAGGCGTGAGAGCATGCTGGGAACGGGAGCATACGTCATCTGCGCGAGACAGTCACACCCGCTGGTTTCTGCGCACCGAGTTTTCCTTCTTGGATGCCTATAGTACTAGTTTGTTACGTGGCCAGAGGAGCTTTTCCCTCCATGTTGCAGCAGAAAGCTTCAACATTCACCAAACTCTAAGTGAAGTATGAATATAACTACAAATATATGACGCAAGAAACAGTCCACTCTGTCATAGGGCCTCCCTGGACTAGGTTAGATGAACCTCGGTTGGGCATGGCAGTGTAATGCTTTTATTTGAGCCTAAGAAATCAAACCCGTTGGCGGACACTTATGGACTCCTCTCCACGCTACTTTGCGGGTCAATGGCGTACGCCTATATAAAGGTCATAGCTACAATGTATAAAGGCATGGCTGATGAGACAGTATAAGGCTTAGTTCCTTCTGATATTATTATTATTATTATTATTATTATTATTATTATTATTATTATTATTATTATTATTATTATTATTATTGCCGTAGAGATATAAAAAATTCGTTCTGAGCCACATTGTAGGTCCACCGTTGTGGCTGAGGAGTTACAGAGTCTAACTCCGAACCCAGCGGTCCCGGGTTAGATTCCCGGTCAGGACGAGTTGCCTGAGAGGCTTTTTCGTGGTTTTTCCCTCACTCCTATGGATGAATATCCGGTAACTTTATCAGGCGATTGGAACTCCACTCATCTTCGCCACTTCCTTTCCTCCCCCATCATCCTTTCCTCATCATCCCGTTTCTGGTTTTTCAGATCACTCTACAGGCGGCCTCCCGAAGCTGCTGGTTCTCTCGACCGGCCTCCGTGGAATGTAGTTAAGCGACGTTGGATGGCTTCTGCAACGAGCACCCGAGGCGGACCTACTCGGGGGAGGAGTTTCGCCTCGCACAGACAGGAGGGCCTTGGGGGAAGTTGCCGAAGCAAGAATGGTATATGGAGTTCTGTCGGCTGTAGGGACCGGTCGTTAAGGGAGCCATGTGGTTGGGTTGGTGCGCGTAGGGGATCTGTAGCACGAAACTCATTCCATATCGAGGGTTAGCGCAATAGATCTCAACAGGTGGCAGTGCTGGGCCATCCGTGCCCCTCTCAATTAAATTCCATTTCATTTCATTCCATTCCACATAGTAGAGTATAAGTAAAGGAGTACACTATAAGATTTATACGGGTGTCCCAGAAGTCCGTGCATCATATTTAATGTATGGCAGAAGAGGCCAAAGCAAACATTTTTATGTCAGACAACTTATGATCAGTGTAGCCCGCTAGACGGATTTAGAATCATCACCCTGCTGGATAGAGCTGTTGCCTACCCACACTCTGCACAATGAGGGAAGGTGTTCCAAGTGAGCACCATTGAACTGTGAACAGAGCCCACAGCGACGAACCATTGCCTGTTGGACTCTGAAAAATCTCAGAAATGGCACTATCGATTCCGCTGCGGCCAAAATCTTGATACATCCTCGTCATCATTTAACAGGAATTGCATACACTAACATACCCATACTCAAGAAGAACTCCAGGCTTGTGAAGTCCGGAGATGTTGGTGGTCAAGCAACAGGAACACACGAACATTATGTGTGAAATGTAGTAGGTGATTATTATGTTGCAACCACATACGTTGCTTTACTGCCAATGGAACCTCCTCGAGTAAAGAGGGGAGAGTTTCTTGGAGAATGTACAGAAACGTTGCGCCGTTGAGACAAACTGGAAGCATGATGGAACCAACCAGCGTACCAGACAAACAAACGCCAATCCCGATTCTAATGCTGCCATTTAGCAGGCTAACGGTGCAACGTTAAGTTATCTGACAAAAAATATTTGTTTTGGCCTCTTCATATATTAAATTTAATGAACGTACTTCTGGGAAATCCAATGTACTATCAGACTTCGTGCGCTATAGAATCTATTTGACTTGAACGTGGGTCCCCAATGAAAAAGTCTTTCCGCTAATGTTGCGCTTCTGGGGAGATGCTGAGGGAATTATAATTTGTATAAGAACATATGGTACTCTAAAGCAAGTATGTAGACGCGAATAAACTGTATTTCAGGAATAATGCAATTGTACAAGTTACTGTCTTGTGTTTATTTATAATAGCAGCTTGTCTACTTCGAAATGTGTAATATCACAACAGTCAGTCATGCAGAGGGATGCGAAACGGGACTCGTAATAACTCCGAACGTTACACAGTGCATTTGCAATTTAGCTTGCAACTTGATATCGCAGACGTTGCTACAATTCATCGCACACAGACAATAGGATAAGAGAAGGAGCGCGGTAGAAACCTGATACATTCATTACGTGAACCATATTCATAAGGGAATCAATGCTGCACTCTGCTCCTCCTCAGGAATGTGTTTCTAGATATTAAATTTCTGCATTAACAAAGTAAAATTCAGATTTAAATTGGGAACTATCGGATATCTCAGCGTCGCATTCAAGCTAAGTGTAATTTACGAACATGAGTTTAGTTCCTGTATCTCATTTACCGAAATCCTCAGGACGAAAAGACTATCCATAAGCGTTTCTCCTAAGCAAGTTCGTGACGAAACGAGAATTAAAGATCTCAGACGTAATAAAATAACCTATATTTTGACCCAAGTTGGAACAACATATAAGTAGATTACTTTGCATATATCATATTGCAAGACCATACACACAGTCTATGGGTTACCGAACTTATATGCTATGCCCGAGTGTATTCGAATCCTTCTCTCTTTAGGTCCGTTATTTAAAAACGCTGTATCAACTACTAAATTACTTAAAATCGATGGAATTGGTGATAGATAATATTTAGCGAGATGAGGCCGAGAATTCGATATTTTAATATCCAACATTCGTCTTACAGTTGATAAAAATTTGGAAAAGACTCAACCTCATAAAGAACCCAAGCGGGAATCGAACCCACGCTAGAGCGCAAGCTTCGGATCGGCAGACAAACCCGCCATCCTCACGAAGTACACACAAGTGGCTAATGTCATATCATTTTATTAATTGTAGATTTACATTGAAGTATTTTTCTTATCTAATATCCCAATTTATTTTATATGTACTCTTTTATTGTTTCCATCCCTTTCCATAATCTAATTCTACTTCAAAATTTTAATTCGATTCTTTATATAGACGTATTTTCCATGCTTATTTCTTCAAAATACCATTGAAACCAACGAAAATCAACTTCGTTGAAAATTATTTTGTGAGTACTTTTTACAGTGTGATTCACGACTAAAGATCCGCGCTTTAGGAATGAATTCTAGAGGCCAATTTAAGCATGAAATGTCATGTGAACATTGATCTGATTATCAATAGTTTGAAAGTTATTCGTAAAAATCCAAACATCACACTGTGACTCAGGCTATGAATTTGCATTGTAATAGAAACATGGAAATGGAGGGTTGCGCTGTTACGTGAAGTAGGGGAAGAAGGGAAAGATAGGTCTGGTGATTATCAGGGATAGCTGTGCTGAGATGCGGAATGCCACGAGCGGACCATTCACATCCGTGCGAGCAACTGCATTGCAATACGCCTAAAACCACACTGATGATTCCCAATAATTTCATGAGACTTAACTCCTTTCATAAAGTGTAAATTTGTTAATTTAGTAGTATCATCAAGATTAGTGAAAAGTTGTCGTAATTGCTATCAATTCAATTAAAAATATATATTCTTAAAATTCTTCAAGTTCAAAAGTTATTTATTTAAGGGGACACTATATTGAAATTACTAACTTCCATGTTTTTAAATCTAACTCTCAAACCTTTTATAGCTGGTGTATCTGTTTATTAATAACATATGTACATAATTTGATCCCTTTACGATAAATGGTTTGCATTTTATTGATATATAAATAAAATATTATATCAATTTATATAAGAAGTCACTTGTGCTACAATTTAAATTATTTTAACTGATATTCACTTATATGATTCTTTATATACATTGGAATAAACATTACTATTGGGGTTTTCTGTATAGATAATCAGTAAATTACTAAGAAAGTTTGATTATTATTAAAATTTTTATTTTTATTCCTTTATAATAACAAATTATAGTAATTTATTATTTAATTTTACAGCAAAACCCAATAGTAACGTTTGTTCCAATGTATATAAAGAACCAATAAACTGAAGATCTGTAAAAGAATATAAATCGTGGCTTAAGGTAGTTTTTATATAAAGTGATTCAATATTTTAATAAAATATTATAAAATGCAAACCACTTATCATAGTCGGATGAAATTGCCTACATTTGTCATTATTAACGAGATATACCAGTGACCAAAATTTGGTGAATCTAGCTTCTTAAGTATGGTAGTTATTGATTTCGCTATTGTGAACCCTTGGAAATTTCAGTATAGTGTTTCCTTAATAAAATACTCTTCACAAATTTGGCACTTTGCACCTTTTTACTGTTGAGTATCCAATTCCTCTGAAGTTATTAAGAAATGTAGCAGTTTTAAGTGTATTTCGATATACTTTCGGTCCCTTAAAAATTTTACGTCTAATATTTTCCTGTCAAGCGTAGAAGAAAGATCATATTTAGAAATAACTGATTTGGCGAATTTAGCTTTCATAAGTATAATAGTTATTTATTTCGCTATTTTGAACCCCTGGAAATTTCAGTATAGTGTCTCCCTAATAAAATACTCTTCACAAATTTGGCACTTTGCACCTTTCTACTGTTAAGTATCCAATTCCTCTGAAGTTATTAAAAAATGAAGTAGTTTTAAGTTTATTTCGATATACTTTCGGTCTCTCAAAAATTTTACGTCTAATATTTTCCTGTCAAACGTAGAAGAAAAATAATATTTAGAAATAGCTGATTTCCCATGTTATGACCCTATGATCAATACTTTGACTTCCATCGTGCATATAAATCTCAATGCAATTACATTTGTTAAACAACACCTTTTTTCTGTACGCACACCGGAATTATGTAAATTAAAATAATTTTAATTACAAAAATGAGCATTCCCTATTTATAGATGAATTTTCCTTCAGTTACAAGGCTTACATTTTAAGAATGCGTTGAAAGAGAATTCTATTCAGTACTGTTATTATGACGAAAACAAAAACAAATGAATCAAAAAGAGGATTTCCAGAACATCAAAAGCTTATTGTACTCTGAAATGAAAGAGTGGCAGCTGTCAAAAATATCGAGAGTCGAGAGACGGCAAGCGGATATTATCTGACTTGCAGCAGCATTGCCTTTTTATAACCTCTGTTCCCTGACATCTTGTAAGCTTGTACAAAATGCTTCGAAATGCCTCATTCATGTCAATGTGATAATGTCACTCAGTCCAACACCACGACATGGCTCTTTGTTTGCTTTTCTTTCCTGAAATGACACAGTGGATTCTGAGAAGTGTAGTTTTGCTTTTATGAAGAGTGACATTCTTTAACAATAAAGCCACAAAATGGAAAACCATAAAATCGAAACTAAACCCTTCGATCATTCTAATGTGACTTAAATTTTAAGCAATTTCATGTTTTCAAGGTACTTATCTACCCTTAATTTTTAATTCTCCTTACAAAAGTTGATTATTTTATTTTTAAGTCATCTGAAAGCTTGAACTTTCTATTATTGTGATGTACCGAAGTACATATGATATTTCCGTGTAGGAATTCTGCTTCACCATATGATGAAGGATCGGTGGAGCGGAGAAAAATTATCTCCGCCACTGGGACTCGAACCTGGGTTTTCAGCCCTACACGCTGACGCTCTATCCACTAAGCTACACCGGATTCCATTTCCGATGCCGGATTGAATTCTCTCAGTTTAAGCTCCACCTCTTAGTTTCCCTTCAGTGGTCAATCCTTATGCACTCTATCACAGATATGTGACAGTGGCACAATGTCCAACACACTAATGTGCAGAGGTGCACTCTATACCAGTGAACTTTCTAGTTTTCCAAAATATATCAGTTTTGTTTCTATGATGTTTGGTTAATTAATTAACTGAGATTTTATTGACCGGAAGCAACCTTTCTTTAAACCGGAAGTGCAGTTCTGCAAGTGTCAATCCGTCACATTCTGTCAATTTTATATATTTTTCGTCTAATAACAGTTGAAATTTGGCGGTCGAGTTTGACTGTATTATATTTCGGCAGATGATTTTTCTTCACGTTCAGTTTCACAGCATTTTCTAACACTAACGTTAACACAAAGTGCACTTATAATTGAGATATTTTCATCTTTCTTTCATTGAAATGTAGCTGATTAACGTATCTAGTAAGTGCCAAACTACAAACACTGTCTTACTGCTTAAGAAAGTTAATTTAAAATTCCAAGATCTTCAGTTTTTATTTTTAAGTTTGAAATTTTCAAAAAATAAAATTGCATTTTTCTTAATGGGATAAGATAGGGAAAAAACTGTTTTCATAGTTTATTCTGTGTTCTTTTAGGAGTAAGACAGTGAAAGAAATTTTGTTGTAACATAAAAACTGTGGTCAAGTACTAAAACAAACAATTTTGCTTAAAAAATGTCCCGCCTGCCCTCCCAAAAATATTTGAGGGATTTATTTTATGTGAAAATCCTTCATTATGTGTCAAATAATGAGGAAAAAAAGAGTTTTTAAAATCTGGATAAAAATTGAAAATTTTTCTCCCAAGGATAGACAAGTAGGCCTACCTTAAAGGTATCGATTTTCGGAAAGGAAGTAAAGCGCTTATTATATTGGTTGTTGAATCAGAGGTTCACTTCCTCAAATTCGATCGAGGACAATGGATTTTAAAAGGAGAAAAACTCTTAACATGGATTCCTCGCGGAGACAAATAAATCTGCTGGTTTCGTATCACAGAGCCTATACTTAGCATGTTAAGAACTCTTCCTCTGAAAAAAAGAACTCAAGGTAAAATTTTTCGGAAATTTTCGCATACGTTAAATTTTAACGCAGAATATTACCAGCTGGGAAATGTATCGTTAAATAGCGTTCTACTACAAACAATTTCTGAATGTCCCGTGGTCTTGCTAAAGCATCTATTCTACGGGTTCTTAAATAATACATTTTTATCCGACCATACTATAATACGCCAATTACATGTGACGTAACTGTATCTTAATAACATACATTAAAGTACTGCTATTCATTATGTTATTCCAACTATCGATTTTCAACTAAGAATACGCGATATTGATTAATATCCTACGCGCAACAACCCCTAAGCCTTGAAAGCAGCGACCCAAATGGCAGACGCGAGTTTTGAAAGAGGCGTTGATTTCTAAATAAACATTAACCCAACTTCAAACATTCCACTGGAAGCATTCCCCAGATAAATTTCACTAACTGCACAATCAACATGTATTTAAAATAAAATAATTTCGTCTTCTTTCCTTAGTTTATCTCAACTCTTTCATTTTATTTTTTGCTTCCTTAGTCTTCTCTATGTATCTTTTATTTCTTTCTTTATTATTTCATTCTATATCCCTTATTTTTCGTTCCTATCTTCATTCTCTCCATCCTTGTTATTTTCTTCTTCTTTACGCGTTTCATTGTTCTCATTTTTTCTTCTTATTTTGTTTCCTTTCGTTTCCTTCCCTCTTCGTTACTCTCTTTATCTGTTTATTTATTTTTCCCTTCTTGTTTATCTTCCGTTAGTTTATTTTTTCTTATATTCTTCTATCTTCAATAATACTCGCATTCCTTCCCATACACATGTATTTATACACTGAACTACATGCTCGAATACCAAGGATTACGGATGACCGTCTACATAAGGCTTAATTTACATTGGAAACTAGCCAGATTTTGGACATAAGGAAATTGCTATTAAGTTCAAAATTTATGCGCGACACTAATTAGAATTATTCCCCCGAAATAAAGTTACTTCTGTCGGTTTTGCGCACATCCGGTTATTCCGTTTTATCCAAACATAGAGAAGTATTACTATTCTTTTATTATATCTTCTGCAAACTCAGACCGAACACAATTCTTCCAGCCCCGGGCACCGCTGGTTATGAAAGACGGTCCAGATTGTACGTACAGTCTTACTTTTTACGGTTGATGCACGGACGACAGGGCAGAATTTGTAGACGACGGCAGCCTTCGGACACATTTCCCATGACATTAGCGCTACCCCCAGGCATTTTCTAAAGCTTGTCTTATTGGACTTGGGCGAGTCGTGATAACCTTCCCCCTCCCAGAGGTGTTACCCATCTCGAGAATTATGTGCCTCGATTTTTCTTATGCCCCCCTCGGCTTAACGATAACAGCCGGCACTGCAATGTGACGGCGAAGCTTATTGCTGGACTAATATTTCTCTGTCACCATACTGTCGTGATTACGTCACATACAGTAAGGGCTTAACTTCTCTTCACCCTCGATTGTGACGATCTCAACCCTGTATTAGGACCAGTATCCCAGATGTGAGTTCCGAGATATTGAAGAAGCCTGAAATATTTAAGCTTATATTCCAGATTGGGTCGCTGAGGGCACGGCTTAGATATGTCAGTGAGGGTGGGATGGGGTGGGGAGATCATACATAAAGAAGAGTAACTCTCGATGCTGGTGAAGCGTGTTCCTCGTTCACTGAAATAACTCCAACACAACCACGGTCAATATTAGCTAACGTTTCGCCGATTGTCTACCATGGTGCACGCAATGTTGCTTGTGGGTAATCCTTTACAAATGTCTCTAACAAATTATGGATTACTCATCGACTCTAGCATTATTAAATGACGAAATGGACTAAAGGCACAATGAAAACCACAGAGCTAAAAATAAATACCGAAAAAAATCTAAAAATATTTAATGACGGACTCTTTTCTGTCACTAGAAATTTGTAGATTTTTAAAGGCTTAATTTTTTTTTTTTTTAATTTATTTCTGTTCCCTGACTTGTCTGTCGAAGGCCTCAGTAGTTTTTACAAGAGAAGTTAAATAAATGGAATCTTATTTTATCTTGACCGAATACTGTCTTCGTTAGAAATATTTTACTAGCTGTAAATCTAAAATACAGACTCTCTTATTTCGCTGCTTTGCCTCGGATACTATTCTTCCTTTGGATTGGTTTTTACGACGGTTGGGCTGGAACTGGGATGGGTCCATACAATTAGACACGTTTTGGAACACTATATGCCCTATATATGCATAACTGTCGAAGTGGCCTGGGTGACTTTCGTGAATCCGACGCTGACATGTGGGTCATTTTGCTTTAGCCTTTGATAGAGCCAGGACACATTTCGCGGAAAGCTACGTCCAGACAGGTGACCTGAACGCGGCGACCTAGTCGCAGTGTTGCTATACATTATTTTAAATGAAGCCGGCCATACGCCTGCGACCAGGTCGCTAAGCTGAGCGTTTTTGCTGCGTTACTACAGTGACAAGAAAAAAAAGTGAGACGCTCTACGTCGTTTGTTATGGAACCTCGCCAGACCTGCAGGTCTTTCACTGCAAACCCAACTTTCTCCAATATTTCCTATTTTCTGCCTTCCTCTTTGTATCCTCATATGATCCATATATCTTAATGTCATCTATCATCTTATATCTTCTTCTGCCCCGAACTCTTTACCCATTCACTATTCCTTCCAGTGCATCCTTCAGTAGGCAGTTTATTCTCAGCCAGTAATCCAACCAATTACTTTTCCTCTTTCTGATCAGTTTCAGCACTATTCATTCTTCACCCACTCTTTCCAACACAGCTTTGTTTCTTATTTCGTCTGTCCACTTCTCACGTTCCATTCTTCTCCATATCCACGTTTCAAATGCTTCGCTTTCTTTTTGTCGTGCAAATAGGGTAAATTGTTTTGTACGTTCATACTCGTTCGGTTTGGTTTGCTGTGTATGAATGTATTTTGAGTTAGAATATTTAAGATGTTATACTCATTACCTACTGTATTTGGCTGGTAGTAACTAGGCCTAAACAAGAACATAATGTAAAATAAATAATATGTTTGAAAACATTTACGGTACCATCTTCATTTTGCACTTTCTTCTCATGCTATGCCATCCTTTTATAATTGCTTCTGCTACCCCTATCCAAGTTTTCCCTTTGACATCCCTATTGCAGTAGTGTTTGTCCTTAAAATCATATAAATATGGTTGGTTTTCAACTTCTGTTATAGATTTCTCTGCATCAAAGATATTTTGGGATAACGGTGCGCCCTTCTCTAAAGAAACTTTCAGATCTACTGGCGGTGTCGCTGCGACCTGGCCGTGCGTATGGCCTTGTGTTTTATGCGCGACCAGGTCGCCGCGTTCAAGTCGCCAGTCTGGCCGTAGCCGAAGACTAGCCTGAGGCCCGGAGCCCAAAGCACTTCCTATATCATCATCAGAAACTCGTACTACTACTTCAGCCCAGTCTATTTTTACTATCGCAGATTATGCTTAGATAAAATGAGGGGTTGATGGAGTGTGTTGATGGAATGATAGAGGGAAACAGGAGTAATCAGAGAAAGTCCCACTGCAACGTTTGCTTAGTCCAGGACAAACTCCATCGCAACTTTGACGAGTATCGAACTCGAGCCGCCTAAATGGAAAACCAGCGCGATAGTTCTTCAGCCACAGACGTGGACTCATACGCTACAACTGTCTGTGACTCTGGTCCAGTAAAAATTTCGGAACGTGATATTCTCATTTCAACTTCATTATTATTACGAAAAAAGTTGGTCCTGTTATTGCTATTACTATCACTAACAAGAACATATCATTTACTATTCACGTTATTACACTTATAAACAAAAGGGAAGATTCTGCAGTCCTTGTGTTATGAAGCGTTCAAGGAATGAAGTCTAAAATTAAGGTACGGTAGCTATAATTCAAGTTATGGTTCAAGAAATTGCGAAATGTCCCAATGTAAAGAATGAAGTTCACAGAACTGAGTGACTCTATAAAGTATTCCATGTAATATGATCCATAAAGTAGCAAATCAGTATTATAAAATCTGAAGTGCATCACAGCACTGACAGAGCAAGATTGGTATAATTATATCCAAATATCTCATTAACAACGAGAAGTTGGGTGATATTCAGTATATACAGCAAGCACAATGCAGATCTGGAGAATGTAAACACGTCGTAGTCTGTTCCTTCTCTGTACGGACCAACCATGCGGTGACGTAAAGAGCATGTGACCTTGAGCGACTGCTTACATTTTCTAGCTATCCATTGCGCTGAGTGTACAAGAGCAACTTAGTGAAAATTAAGAACGTGTCACTGAAATACTAAGTCCTTAGTAGATTGAAGCGTAAAATAATGTATTATAATATGCCTACTAACATCGAAAATCAAACCTTGTAGCAACTTAGTGAAAGTGTAGTACAGATATTTTAAGGAATTTACTGATCATTTTAAATTACCACGAGTTGTATAGTGACCGGGAAGCCGACAATCATGACTACGACAGAGTAAAAATTATGTTCCTGTGTTAATTTTATTGTAGCATTCGTTTTGTGAATTATGTTTTCCACATACTGTGAACAATGAAAATGTAATTTAATTACGGACCATGAAGATAAATCGTTGTTCACAACCATTATGCAGAGCAATATGCGAATATGCTATTAGTATAGGAATGCCCTATGTTTTTTGGACAATTTATCAAATGGACATTTACTTTATTTGATTCTGGAACATAAATTATACTTAACTCTCACAGCACTTGAGCATTATAATATGAATATTTTATTATGCGGGCATTTCAGAAAATCTGATCTCTTTATGTTTATGTAGATCAAGTAGATAAAACGACTTGCACAGTGGACTTCGTTAACTCGTAATGGCTAAAATATAATCCACATAAGATTAGAGACAAAAGAGATGGATGGATACATATCGATCGCTAAGAAATGATACTTCGTATCTATAAAAATAGCCATTTAGTTTAACTACATTATTATTTATATTAACTACATTATTATTTAGATTAACTACATTATTATTATTATTATTATTATTATTATTATTATTTTCCAAAATGGGACAGTTAACTAATATTCTGTCTCGAGTAGAAGATCTTGCAAATCAGAAGAATATATGGGTATAACAAGTTTGTCTATTTTGAAAAAAATAATTTTTAAAACATTTCCTTTATTTACCGGAAAAATTACAGATACGAGGTATCATTTCTTACCCATCGTTATCCTTTCTCATAATATATTCCGCGCATTCCGAAACAATTCAGTTCTTATTTTATGTCACATTTCCATGTTTTCCATGTTTTGAATCCAATGGCAATCATAATTTGCACAATGCTATTAAAGCTTTTTTTATCTTTGATGCATTAGAATTATTTTTACTTGGGTTTACATTACCAATATAAAACTATTTTTTTAATGTAAATTTTCTGTGGCTATACATTTATGGTTTCTTCTTATATTATGAGGAACAAAAGTTTCATTGTTATGTTTTGTACTCTGTGTAAATCTGTGCTCTCCAGTTGCTCAAAGTATGCAAAGAGTTTTTGTACAAACAGCTACTAGCATTAGCATTGTTTTTGTTAAAACTAAAGCTGAAAGTTGCCTCCTGGCGGACGTACAACTTGCTAACACTGTGTTCCATTAATAGGCGTAATTTCCCTAAGCATTTAAACAACATTCTCCGTAATATCAGTAATTAAAATGCATGCAGGACTAAGCAATCATGTAACCCGCGTTCACATCTTTTAATTAACGCCTCGTACTATAGAAGCCGTCCATGTGGTTACGTACTAAGGAAATATCGATTTATGGAACATATTTGGGTACGCTCCGAGGGTTATTTCTACTTTGCTTTTGTGAATCCTCTCCCCAACCTAGTCATCTTCAACTGAGTTAATTTGGTTTCGGAGGTCGGTTGGAATTCACGGCTATGATATGAGGGTTCTAAAATTATCTTATAGTGAGCTCAAAGCTCTTAAATGCAATAACCCTTCCTCTTCAAATTCAACGATGATTTGTCAGCTGTTAACAAAGAAGTACACATAGTTTGGAAACACGGGCTCCAGGCAAATGGCCAATATCTAGTCAGATCCAGTTGTCAGAATTATGATCCCACCCTGGGTCACTCATCCAAGGATTTGTCGCGTTGTGAATTATGAGTTATCAGAGTACAGGATAGCGTTGGAACAAATCGATGGTGTTCGGATAAAGGGGGTTAAACCATTTTTGTGAAAATGGAGTTTTGTTTCCCAGGTGAATACAGAAGTTAAATTATACAAGTGGGTGTTCAAAAGACAAAATAATACTAGCATTTGATGTGTTTTGTGTAGAAAATTACTTGCAAAAGAGTTCGAAGTTTTATTTACATTTTTCTTAGAATTGATTTTTATGACCTCTCTCTTTACCCAAAAACCATCGACATTTATCAAGTTTAAAGTTAGTAACGTTATTGCATTAACCTGAATCTTAAATATACAACAAAACGTTTTGTAGACTTTTACAAAGGAAACTAATGAAAACATTAATGTAGCTTAATTTTAAATATTTTTGTCGAAATATTTAAAATAAATTTACAGTGATTATTAGGGATTGGAAGTTGATATTTTCTTTTTGAGACATCACATACAATGCAGGATGCAATGTAAACTCGTTTCACTTCAAAACGAACAATTACAGCCTACTTTTATTTTGCATTATTTATTTATTTTTTTTTTTTTGCATTTTTCAATCTCTTATTGTCTATTAGTCACTTTTAAGGAGATGTACTTTGTGTTACATTTTTGCCCTTTTCTGCTTTTTAACGAACTTTTATTGATGTAGTCTATATTCTAGAATCTACTGCAGATTGTTTATGCAATTCGATTGCATCATACAGGAATTTTTCTTATGGTTGCACCAGCCTTCACTCCTGATCACGTGTGTTACGTGCTTCCTCCCATTCAATGCAACATAACAAATACTGAAGCCACAGTCAGCATTTTATTCTAGCTCACAAGTGAACACGTAAAATTGCCGAAAATAAAGTGAAATAGAGAAAGATTTTTGCGAAAGTTAGTCGCTGAGCTTGATGAAAATATATTTTCCATAGATGGAAGTATTTAATTTTTTATGTTGTATGAAATTAAAGTAATTGCAGATACAGCCAGATATTTGGTGAAAGCGAAAATGTTAATTAAATCATTTTACACAAAAATGGTTCACATGACATGCATGATTCATGGCCTTTGCGCTTTATAGCATATGTGAAGTAGCGCGTGGAAAATTTCAGCAAGTTAAACTCTTGTCAAAATAAAAAAAAAACTCTCCTACATGAATAATACATTTTCGTTAGAAACATTTGCAACAATGTGCAGGAAAAATTGGACAAAAAATTAGAAAATGAAACATGTTTTGGAAAATAACATTGGGTACCTGTCAATGTATAAACCGAGAAAGTTCTGCAAGATGAAAATTTCGACTTCAGTGCTTCATCAGGGAATCTCGGTCATTTCAAGTATACGTCGATGACGTCAGTTGAAGTAGAGAAGAGTTTTGTTATTACTATTACTATTGTTACTACTACTACTACTACTACTACTACTACTACTACTACTACTACTACTATTATTATTATTATTATTATTATTATTGTTATTGTTGTTGTTGAAACCTTGATCATATATATTTTTTTTATTTTAGAGTAATATTTTAAAAAATTTAAGATCGTTTCAAAAGTCTCTTTCTGTGATATTTGGGTCATCAGCTTCCGAGACCTAGACAGCATACTGTAACCGAAATAATTTAATTTTTATATATCCTCCCTCTTGAGTCATTCATTCCAGGATATTTCGGGTTGTGAATTTTGTATTAATTGAACACAGGATGGCGATGGAATGAATTTATCAGGTCTAAAGTTAATAACATGTATTAAATTGAATCTTATGTACAAGATATAACTTTTACTTTTATAGATTTTTAGGAACGCAATTAATAAAAAATGTAATGCAGCTTAATTGTATGTATTTATTTATCGAAATAATTAAAAACAATCCAATATGATTATATTGTAACTCAAACATTAATTTAATGTTTCTATATCAAGCACTTTCTTCACTTCATTAACTTCATTATCAATTATTTCAAGAGCTAGAAGATGGACCACACAATGAAAACTATGCGCAAGATCCAATAATGACTGAAAATATTTCATGATTACTATTATTTTTGACAAAACATTTCAAGTAACGGAATTTTTTTCACAAAATAAAATTATTCATGCAGCGAAGCTTTTCGTGGCTTGAATTAATAAAAATTACTATTACATTAATTTTATTACATTTTTATCATAATATTCATCACCAATTATCATCATAATCATAATAATAATCATCGTCATCATCATCATCATCATCACCACCAAAATGTATGCTTTAGGAACTTTCTACGTGTAGCAGATAAATGTGATCACTCCAGAGTTTATGAACTTTATTTTAGTTTCACTTACTGGTAGGATTATGTACGAGTATGTATGTATGTATGTATGTATGTATGTATGTATGTATGTATGTATGTATGTATGTATGTATGTATGTATGTATGTATGTATGTATGTATGTATGTATGTATGTATGTATGTATGTATGTATGTATGTATGTATGTATGTATGTATAATAATAATAATAATAATAATAATAATAATAATAATAATAATAATAATAATAATGATTTATTTAACCTGGCAGAGTTAAGGCCATACGGCCTTCTCTAACACTCAACCAGGAGTAAAAACTGCGTTACAAAAACACTACAAATTTACAAAGTACACTACAATTTTACACACAAAACTGAATAAGATAATAATAAAACAATGTAAACAACAAGTAAGAAGAAATCGGACATAATATATAACATAGAGAAAGAAAGAAAAAAGCCTAATAAAATGTCAACAGCAGGTCAAAAATAAATGAGGCATACAAAGTATAAAAAATAAGACAATTATTGATAATAATAATAATAATAATAATAATAATAATAATAATAATAATAATAAATAAGAATAGTATAAAAAATAAGACAATTATTGATAATAATAATAATAATAATAATAATAATAATAATAATAATAATAATAAATAAGAATAATGATAATAACAATAATAATACTAATAATAACAATAATAATAACAGGCCTAATAGTAATAATAATACTAATAGTAGTAATAAAATAGTGCAGTACAAAGCACACAATGAATACAATATTTTTAAGTACACACAGTAAGGAAAATTATGATTATATATAGCTCAACTTATCACATTAGAAATATACCATTATCGGAAAATATGAAAACAAAAATATAAAATAAGTTAAATATCAATAGAACATAAAGAAATGTGAATACGTGGGAACATGCAATACAACACTTGTCATAATAGTAAGTTAGTTTGGCAACTCGTCATAAGATAATTTTCTAACTTGGATTTGAAAGATTTCAATGTTCGGCAGCCCTTGACTTCAGGCGGCAGAGAGTTCCAGTGACGAGAGGTAGCAACAGTGAAAGATGAGGAATACAGAGATGATGTGTGAAGTGGAATTTCTAGCGTGTTATCGCGTTGTGATCGAGTATTAATATTATGATAGCGAGAGAGAGTATGAAAACGAGCGAATAAATAATAGGGGGATGAAGCGTGCATAATTCGATATAGGAGAGAAAGTGAGTGCAGATTTCTCCTCTCATGTAACCTAAGGCATGATAACTTCTCGAAAGAAGGTGAGATATGATCATAGTATCGAACATTACAAATGAAGCGGACGCACGCGTTATGATCACGCTGTAGTTTCTGAGCGGAATCAATCCTGAGATCACTGAACAAAACGTCGCAATAATCGAAGTGAGGTAGAATGAGTATCTGTACCGGCGTCTGTTTTAATTTAGATGGATAATGATACAATCTTTTTAGTGAATGGAGAATAGAGAATGCCTTCTTACATGTATATTTAATATGCGTATCCCAACTGACATTAGATTCGAAATGCACTCCGAGATTTTTTACAGTAGAGATGTATGTATGTATGTATGTATGTATGTATGTATGTATGTATGTATGTATGTATGTATGTATGTATGTATGTATGTGTGTATGTATGTATGTATGTATTATGCATTATGTATGTATGTATGTATGCACTGTATGTACGTATGTGTGTATGTATGTATGTATGTATGTATGTATGTATGTATGTATGTATGTATGTATGTATGTATGTACTCTATGTATGTATATATGTGTGTATGTATGTATGTATGTATGTATGTATGTATGTATGTATGTATGTATGTATGTATGTATGTATGTATGTATGTATGTATGTATGTATGTATGGAAAAAGTTTTGTCGTACAGATACTTTATAAGTTTTAGAAAGGAGGCAGTGCGCATGGTCGGAGAACGTGCGACCTGGTTCACAAATGATGACTAGTTAAGGTAATAAAATTATAAAGTACCTGTGCTACAAAATTGTTTTCTAAGACTGTACACTATATCTGTAAGTACCGGTAGTTGCGAAATGTTACATCCTTGCCAAACACCTACATATGTACTAATTTATTTATTTATTTATTTATTTTGCTAATAATTGTAACATAAAATATAAATAAACACAAAAACTTTAGCTTGCCTCTGAAAGAGTAGAATTCGTGCTGAGGGGCGGAGAACTCGCGCTCCTTGTCTCCTTTGCTTTTAGAATGGAACATTCTGATTGTTGAATGTTCACATAGGCCTTTTCAATTAATAGGAGTGAGGTACCTACCGATTTTATAAATTAATTTATTACACTATTTAAATTATTCAGACGTTTCAAATTTAATTGATTATGTGTATTAATAAGAGGCCACATATTAAAAAACCATAAGACAAGCTGAAATACTATGCTATATTCCTATTTTTGTGAGATGAATATTCTTTACCACATAGAAATGATGTAGTTCTGAGGATTCAGAAGGGAGAAAAAGTTTTAAAACATCCAGTTGCTCGACACGTATAGATATGTATATCTTTCCTTCTGTACTTAGCCTATGAATCAATCTCGGAAGCAGATTTGAAGATGACGATCTGTAGAAGAGATACAGAAGAGTCTCTCTGAGGAAGTTGTAAAAATAGTGACGCTCTCCAGAAAGTCACCGCTATGAATGCTGGTATAGTAAGCTGCAGGAATAGATGTGATGCAGTTGGAGCCATATCCACAAATAACCAGCACGACCTATCGCGGTGAAAGGCGAATTGCAGACATGGGAATTTTCTAAATGTAGTCTGTTTTCCAGACCTCGACTACAAGCAGCGAGTCTTTGAGATCACTTTGATTGAAAATGTATGCAAATTGGGAGACTTCAAGGCATTACCAGATAAAAAGGGAAGGATAACAGAGATGGAGAAACCTTTATTTTGCCTCATTGTGTCTTGTAACGCCAGATGAACGGAGCTAGTGTTCCAGAAAGGATGAAGGAAACAAAGTTTATCAACTTATTTTCGCATTGTTTAATGCAATTGCCTTTGCTTTTTTTTATTCGTGTACATTCACGTGACTGAAAGTTTAACCACTTTGAAAGAAAACAGAAATGTTGAATGCAATGTATCTCAACGTTCTAGTGGAGAAAATTATGACCAAATAATTGCAGCAAAAAAGGCTAATATCCATACAATATCAGCAACCTTAGTTATAGTTAGAGGCTTACTGAAGGGGGAGCATATATCTCCCTAAAAATATTTGAATACTAATGTATCTACGAATTTATGTTACTCAATTCCAAGTATTTGTTACCAGTTAACTAGTTTTCTAATTCTATAAATTATATAATTTATAATTTTGATTAATGTAGATGGTGAATTAATGAGAGGGTCGGGCGTAAAATATGATAACTGACATTTTGGTGAAAAATGAGATATGTAGCGTATAATAAGATATCTTAAATTCTTCTGAGTCTAACTCATTATACCTCATGCATGTTATGAGAAATCTTCCTCTTGTATTTAAAATTAAGTTTAAATTCTTTCTCTTTTGTTTCAGGTAAGTGAAAACACTACAAGACAAGTACTGCAATATTGGATAAGTAGAGAATAACTTTATCATTTCAACATGGTCTTAAAGAAATACTGCACTTTTGATTCAGGTAAAAGTGTTTATAAAATATATGACAATTTTCTATAAAGCAAATTAAGATAAATACATTTTTTATTATTAGTTTCATTGCTAATTTAGTTAAGGGCAGAGTTTCTAAATTAAGCATGGGCTATAACTGTTACTGTAAACATGCGAATATTGTCTACTTAATGAGAATTATACGAAAGATTAGGAATTACTATACTCAACAACTTTAACATGTTAATAAACAGGAAAACCAAACATTGTTGACTCATCTTCCACAGATGATATACACTTCAACGTGCCACTCATTCTATCATTTATACTCTTCAGATCATGAGTGATGAGACAAAAAATTCCCCGATATGCAAGGATATATTTTTTACCCTGAAAGTTTTACATTTAATAAATAATTAGTGGCACTGAAAATGATTAAATAATTGCTAATTTATAGCCATAGATTACTACTAAAACGTATCAATAACACGAGGATTTGTGAAATAATGGAAAATTGTACACATATATAGATAATGTCTTCTCGAAACCTTTCAATTACGGGATCAAAAGGTTGAGAAAAATACCTACACAAAATGTAGTATAAATGCAATAGTTTATATTGCAAGTAATGCATTATATATACATATATATATATATATATATATATATATATATACTTGTGCAAATTACATTTAGGTACTGAACATTCGTAACTAAACTTACGTTACATTATATTAAATTTCGTTTATACATTAAAATATAGGCTACAAGCGTTACATACATAACTCATATTTCATTGTATTATACATGAGCCTCTTATTGCATTACATACGAGTCTCACATTGCGTTATATGAGAGTCTCACAATATTTTATATGCTAGTGTCTCATTGAATTAAGCCTAAATATAATCCTCACATCGCATTGCACGCAGACTAACACATGCAAGTCTCACATTGTATCATATGTGAGCCTTATATTGCATTACATACGAGCCTCATATTGCATCACATACTAGCCTCATATTGCACCACATGCAAGCCTCATACTGCATCACATATGAGCTTGTCATTATATAATATGAGAATCTCATATTTTACCACATGCGAGCCTCACATCATATCACATGGAAGCCTCACACAGCAACATATGCGAGCCTCATATTGCGTTATATGGGAGCCTCATATTATATCACACGCGAGCATTATATTGCATCACATGCTAGCTTCACATTGAATTACATTCAAGCCTTGTGTTGTTTTACATGAGAACCTCACGTTACTTTAAATGAGAGCTTCACATTACATTATATGAAAGCCTCAAGTTACATTTTATGAGAACTTCACATTGTATTAAATGTGCAGTTGATGGTGCATTCACTGGTCAACTCAAATTACATTAAATGAGGGGCTTCATTACATTAAATGAGTGTTTCATATTATGTTAAATGAGCGATTCACATTAGGGTTAGCCTACAGTACATACATGAGCGGCTCACATTAGGTCAGATTGGCGCCTTGCATTATATTGCATGAGTGTCTCTCATTATATAATATGAGCGTCTCACAATCCATTATGCGAGCGTATCTTATTACATTAAATCACATAATGACCTCACATAACATTTCATAAGAACCTTAAGCCTACAGTACTTTATATGAGAGCCTCACACCACATTCCGTATACGTCTTGCACTGCATTATACAAATACAGTTTACATTCCTTTACACAATAATATAGCCTAAATAATAAATAACATATACGCTTTTTACAGGTAACCTGTAAGTGTAAAAGGTGTATATACAGGGAGCTCGTATGTCAAAATATTCAATTTTACAAGAAAGCGAAAAAAAGAACATTTTAATATCTTGATAACGAACAAATATCTCACATAAGTGAGTATTTAAATAAATTTTATAAAGTTAGTATCCATGCCTTGACATAAGATGTGTCTGCATAAGATTCGGAAAGGCTTCTATGATATGGATAATCTGAAATCCCAAGTTGTTCCTTTTTTTTTTTTTACATAGGAGGTTGCTGTTCAACACAATCCATATATAATGTGACATGAAGTCATATTTGTATGTAACGTTACATTCGCTTCTTACTTCATAAACAACCCTACATTATATTATCATATACAGTACATAAACACGCTATATACATAGGATCTCGGACAATACGTATCTCTGAAATATATTATACGCATTCAATCATACATATTGTCATATTCACCTTCCTTAATGTTATCGTATGTTGGTATGAGTGCTTTATTATTGTCAGTGCACAGACTGGAATGGTTGTGTTGAGTTTTATAAAGCATTAATTTACTTTATAATTTTTATGACCACTATGAAAACATAGTGAACGAGCGCATGCATGACTAAATTTATAGTCAAACTCTTTCTTTATATACAATGTTTTTGGAATAAATATCTCTTTTATTATATTTGAGTACAATGCTCCTCTAACGCGCTGTATGTTTCAGATTATTATTAATGCAATCATATTATACTTTTCTGCTAGGATTTTGGTGCCAACTTTCACAATAACACTGCTAATTGCTATATTATCAGTTTTGTTACCACTAAGTTTTCGAAATTAAACGCAGAGCGTACAATTTTCAACTAACAGTCATCGTTAACGGCTTCATTGTAAAACATCTGGTGTTGTAGCTAATGGCAACAAAATTTTCTGAGACTACTAGTTTAAAATTCACCAACTACCATCAAAATTGCTTTAATTATTCGTTGGTTACCGAAATGGGCTTCCAGACTTGGAACCCTTGAGCCATTTCTCATCTTCTCTCCGCCCCCTTTCCCACATCTCTTGAACTCGAGGTTCTTCAACCCCTTTAAACAGTCAGCATTGCACTTAAACACTGGTTGCTACATCCGACTATTTCGCTTGCCAAAAGCACAAAGTTGTATTTTCGCCTTGCAGTTTTACTTCTATTGATGTATGCAGAGGAAGCCCCGCCCCATCAGGTTGTGTTAAAGAAACGCAATCTGGAGGGAATCCTCTCTTTATTCTTCAACACAAAGTCTAGTAATGCCTAAAGGCGCTCTAACACGATGGAATATATACGCATTTCCCATCCTTAGGTACTTTTTCGTACACAGAATATACAGTATATGGAAAGTCTTCAATTATACCTCAGCAGATCCCGTCCAGAGGATGTCAAATGAGTTAAAATTTATATAGACTATTTCGTTTATATGACGTCATTCCATTTTCGACCAATGAAGTGTAATGAAATTTTGAATTCTAACCAATCACAGTCACACTTTGCGATAATTTTGCAGCTAGATTTATCGCTATCAATTTATCGCATGGTCGATCTTTTGTTTAGTCGTTGTCGCCAAATATTTCCCCGCAAGTTGATGATCATGAATACATTAAGATGCAACTACACGGTTAAATTATTATTTCAACTTTAAAGCAATGCATGTAAGATTTATGTTTAATATTAAATTAATATATTTACGCAGTGAAGACGACGTTCAAAACGGCGCACCATGTAGACACAAAATCTTCATGCATCTTAATTGAACGTACCGTTTAAACTTGATTCTTTTAATATTCTTCCCAGATTGCACGCATACGCGATTGGAATATTGAACTGTGTAGATGCAGCTTTAGTTCCGTTACACACTACAGCGAGAATGCGTTTGTCGAGCTATAAAAGTGCTTTCGTGTAGCACCGATTGTAAATAAAGGTCGAAATAAGGCACAGCTGACATTGGTCCTGCTCCCACAGGCAACGTAACCTATAATTTGTAGCCTATAAAATTTGTATTTTGTGAATGAAATTAAACAATTAATAGAAATTCAGATGTTCAAATTTACGTAACATCATCGCATATCGAACCCAAGACCTTGCATAGTAATAATAAGGTCTTTGATCAAACTGCCTTCCGTATGGCGTAATAAAATTCGTGTTTTAATTAGGCCTATCTATACAGATATGGCTTCACTATGTAGCAACATATCTCGCTGTGAATACATAAGCATTGGTATATAGCTGTCACCACTGTTACTGCTAAATTAAGAGTTCAGCAGATAATGAAAGGTATTTATATTATAATAATAAGAGAAAAGTGCAGTGCATGTAATTAACATTGTTAAACCTGTATTTCGCTTTTCGCAATTGACATTACTGAATAATAACATCGAATTTCTTTATTGCAGTAATCGATATTAATCTAAGAGTATTTCAACTTCACAATATCTGAATAGGTTAAGTATTGGTTAATATACAATTATTAACATTTTGTGATCGAATTTTAGGAATATATTATTTACATTTTTATTTTATTCACGAAATAGTCCTAATAAATGTCACTCGAGGTCTGAGATTTCCCATCGGCGAATCTCAGACCTCTCTTAACATTACTACAGAAATATTCATGGTGTATGTCAGTCATAAAATTTACAATCACAATCTGTGACTCTCTACTATTATGATATACCGAAGTACATATGATATTTTCGTGCAGGAATTCTGCGTTCCCATATGATGAAGGAAGGTAGAACAGAGAAATATTATCTCCGGCACCGGGACTCGAACCCGGGTTTTCAGCTCTACGTGCTGACGCTTTTTGATCAATAAGCAGATGACTAATATAGGGATGATGGAATTATGAAACAGGAATATCCTGAAAACATCAACCAACTTCTTTGTCTACCACAGATTCCACTTCAACTTACCGAGATTCTATACAGGGTTACTACGGTGGAAAGGCAATCCTCCAGTCATTCGGCTATGGTGCTCCCCATTTCACAGAATATTGGTCATTTGTTATGCTTTTTGTTTTATTAAAGCATATTTTCATATTATATTCATGTGATATAATGAATTGCAGCAATAAACGTTATATATAATCTCTATTTGAAATTAGCACTCGTCGTCGACGATATACAATATTGTAATTTTATTACTTTTCGTTTAGTACTCTTGCCTGCTCTATAGCTTTCATTAGAAATGAAATATTGTTATATTTAAAATATAAAACTAGTATAAGAGAATTTTAATCGGTAATACCTGGGGTAATTTTACGTATTATAGATGAAATTAGGAGAAAAATATACTTCTAATAATTGTGTCTTAATAAAAGCGATCATTAGCATTAATGCTCCAATTAAGGAAAAAACCTGCGAAAATGGGTAGCATTTTCAACACAGGCAAAATGATTTATCTTCCTCTGATTTGTACTGGATTTATATCCCTAGTTTTATTTTTTCTGTGTTATATTAACGTTATACAATACTCAGCACTTAAATGCACGTCTCACTCATTAACTGTGATTATTATTTGCTTATTCATGACACTCATAAACTTAACAAAGAGCCTCTAACGCAATGTTACGTTGACGGGCAGGTAGTGTCCATCAGCTCACGTGAAAGCAACATGTTTACGGGAAGCAGACCCCAAAATCAAACCCTTGATCCTTCAAGTCTGAAGGTTGTGGTTAGAGCTATCTTCTTATGGAACCCTCTATGAACATACTGCGGTAGTCCTGAGAACACAGGTATTTTCTTGGGATAACTTAGTTCTCCAATAATATCATCATCATCATCATCATCATCATCATCATCATCATCATCATCATCATCATCATCATCATCATCATCATCATCATCAACTACGAGTGTAATGTATAACAATAGCCTGTGGTGCACTCTGGAAAGACATGGACGAACTAAGTGGTCTATGCTTCTGCATTAGCGACATCTTTCAGCCATGCTCATAGAGTCGGGCGAATAATGGCAAGTTACAGTCCTGTCATTGCAATACTCCTTGCATATTAGGTAGGGTGTTCTGAAAAAGGTTCCAATATTTAGAGAGGCGATGAACAAAAATATACAAAAGCAAATAGGTCTACATCTCTTTTTGGTTAAAAAACGAGAATTGAAAGATTTAATGAAATAACCAGAAAAGAATGATAAGAAACAAGATTTATTTTTGAGTAAGTTAGTAGCTATAAATATAATAAAACGCAAAAATCACAAAATATAATAAGAATTAATTAATCAAATATGTTCATACGCTTGTTTGTGCTATAGATATAGAATTATGATATATATATATATATATATATATATATATATATATATATATATATATATATATATATATACACTAGCTCCACACTGAATACTTGAACTAAAAAATTACAACTTAGGCGTGTGAATAAATGCTAATGGTAACAACATACTAAAATGAGTTGAGTCTTAATCAAATAACGTATCTGAAACTCATAGTTGCCCCTCTCCGAAGTGTTAAGAGATAACACATATCTTCCGGTTTTCAGTGTTTCAGCTTCATTGTTATATAGAAGTGTCACGTGATGTAACGGGTAAAATAAAAACCTAACGTTGCGTATAATTCAACTTATCTTACTTGGCCCACTTACAAAAACGTACCTGGACCTCTGCCATACTATTTGTAAGAAATTACGATCGGAATGTAGGTCAGGGAACAGCTGGATGCGGTTCGAAGCCCGAAGAGTCAATGAGGAATATAGGTCGCTTCAAGTACTTCCTTGTAGTATGTATGTATGTATGTATGTATGTATGTATGTATGTATGTATGTATGTATGTATGTATGTATGTATGTATGTATGTATGTATGTATGTATGATATAATATACAATAATCGTATAATTAACATCACATGGCACTTCCAGAATTCCTAGAATGTTGGCTTAAAGTTCTTTCGTAGAATTTTGTAAGGAACTGACAAATGTCAGAGAGACGGAAGGTTTTACCAGCGAATAGAGATGATAAAGAATGGACACTGAGCGAATTTTCCTGTGTTTTGTTTCTCTGTGCGCCAGCGGTTAGTTCCATTTTCAAGCGCTAGAGGTAGTGTAATCGAGCATACGCTAAGATAATAATTGTGAATAGAGTTGAGACACAGGATCCAAACATCGCCTACCTTATTGCATAATCCAGTAACGTTTTGCTTGAAATAAATTCAAGTTAACAGCTTTTCCTTATTTCTCAGTGACAAACTAGTTGTAATAATATTTTATATTTCAGATATAATACATTATATTATAAAATAATATAATACATTATAAAATTAAGTATCGAGTTCGTTTAATATTTGTATATAATATAATATAGGTATATGGGTTTACTTCTCGTAAGAGTTTTTTTTTTTTTCCATTTTCAGTGCTATGAAATCATTACATATTTTAATTGTTGTTGGGGTCAACGTCTCAACTCTCATTATAAAGTTAATGACGGATTTATTATTTTATGGATCCAATTTATTTTATTTGAGTACATAATGTGCCTGGATATATTAATTATATGTGTTATATTTCCGCTGTGTCGACTGCTAGCTGGTGCGATGTCACCGCCAACTCTAGGGAGAAAGCAGAATCTCACGCTTTAGCTGGCTTGAAGGTCATTCAAATCAGTCCGCCTACATAAAAGGTACCGACGCGGAGTGTCCATTCTATATAATCTCTATTCGCTGGTTTTACTGCCATAATTGGTGTTCAGCAAGATATTTTCCATCAACAGTGCGGGATATAAAGTAAATATCCATGCCATTAAGCAGAATTCGAACTCAATGGCAAGTTTTGTTATCAACAATGAAACTATGTCTGAGGTGTCGTGTACACCACGGCAGATATGAAAAATCGCAACGTAAAGCCTATGCTTTCTGATGATATTTCACACAATTCTCAAACATTTACGGATTTATAATATAATCAATGACAGTCCTGTATTTTTTAACGTTGCATAAAGTTTGCATACTGTCCCACGATATGTAGAAAATGCAGTGGTTTTCCATCGTCCATGAACCGCATCCGTTAGCGCAATGAAGAGATAAACACAAACAATAAGAAATTACTGATTAACTTTATAATTCCTTACTGTGTTAACATTAGAAGATTACCTAGCTGACTAGTTTGGAAGTGGTATTCTTCATTGTCAGAAGCCTAGTGAGGATACCAATTCGAAACTAATCGGCCAGATAATTTTCTAATGTTAGCACAGTAAAGAATGAGAAACTTACAGCAGAGTCCGTACAGGCCAGTTTCTATCTGATGTTTTTCCAATTCACTGCGGGCTAAAGCAAGGAGATGAATTACCACCTTTACTTATCGCTCTAGAATATGACATTAGGAATGTTCAGGATAACAGAGAGGGCTTGGAATTGAACGGGTTACATCAGCTTCTTGTCTATGCGGATGACGTGAATATGTTAGCAGAAAATCCACAAACGATTAGGGAAAACACGGAAATTTTACTTGAAGCAAGTAAAGCGATCGGTTTGGAAGTAAATCCCGAAAAGACAAAGTAAATTATTATGTCTTGTGATCAGAAAATTGTATGAAATAGAAACATAAAAATTGGAGATTTATCTTTCGAAGAGGTGGAAAAATTCAAATATCTTGGAGCAGCAGTAACAAATATAAATGCCACTCAGGAGGAAATTAAACACAGAATAAACATGAGAAATGCCTGTTACTATTCGGTTGAGAAGCTTTTGTCATCTAGTCTGCTGTTAAAAAATCTGAAAGTTAGAATTTATAAAACAATTATATTGCCGGTTGTTGTGTATGGTTATGAAACTTGGACTCTCACTTTGAGAGAGGAACAGAGATTAAGGGTGTTTGAGAATAAGGTTCTTAGGAAAATATTTGGGGCTAAGAGGGATGAAGTTACAGGAGAATGGAGAAAGTTACACAACGCAGAACTGCATGCATTGTATTCTTCACCTGACATAATTACGAACATTAGATCCAGACGTTTGAGATGGACAGGGCATGCAGCATGTATGGGCGAACCCAGAAATGCATATAGAGTGTTAGTTGGGAGACCGGAGAGAAAAAGACCTTTGGGGAGGCCGAGACGTAGATGGGAGGATAATATTAAAATGGATTTGAGGGAGGTGGGATATGATGATAGAGACAGGATTAATCTTGCACAGGATAGGGACCGATAGCGAGCTTATGTGAGGGCGGCAATGAACCTCCGGATTCCTTGAAAGCCATTTTTGTTTGTTTGTTTGTTTCACACAGTAAAGAAGTTATAAATTTAATAAGTGATTATATAAATATTAAAGTCCACCTGGTTGGCGAGTTGGTATAGCGCTGGCCTTCTATGCCCAAGGTTGCGGGTTCGATTCCGGGTCAGGTCGATGGCATTTAAATGTGTTTAAATGCGACAGGCTCATGTCAGTAGATTTACTGGCAAGTAAAAGAACTCCTGCGGGACAAAATTCCGACACATCCGGCGACGCTGATATAACCTCTGCAGTTGCGAGCGTCGTTAAATAAAACATAACATTAAAAAAAAAAAAGATTATAAATATTAAAAGTGTATATCCAACAATGAAGAATAAGAAATGGTTAGTGGCTCCAGACAGAAAGACACTCAACACCACTGAACAGAGTGCACATGTTGGAAGACAGTGTATTAAGTTTAGGACTCATGTTTACTACAATCTGTTTACCTGAATATCGAGGATACTGCACACTCTCAAAACATACGAAGCTTTGTTTTGTGTTTTTAAACGACTGAAGTTAATAGGTCACAATAAAGAATGATCGACGTCTCAAAATATATTTTTTCTTGTTTCGGGCCAATACACCTGTTGTGAATGTATTTTTTTAGTAGGTTATACGACGCTGTATCAACATCTCAGGTTATTTAGCGTTTGAATGAAATGATGTTGATAATTCCGGTGAAGTGAGTCCGAAATCCAGCACCGATAGTTACCCAGCATTTTCTCATATTGGGTTGAGGGAAAACTCCGTAAATTACCTCAACCAGGTAACTTTCCCCGACCGGGATTCGAACCCGGACCACCAGGTTTCGCGGCCATACGCGATAGTCATTACTCCACAGGTGTGAACTTGTGAATGTATGCCATAGGTTTATTTATGCTCGTACACTCTGTATTTTGGAAATCATACGTACTCTTAGAAAACCATAGAATCTTTATCTACAGGCCTAATCAAAAGAAGGAGCAGATTTCAAATATTTATTTCTTCCAGACTACAAAAGATAGAAACACAATTCCAACGTTCCTGGACAGACGAAAGTTTAAATTTTGAACAGTCCGGGTAGAAGTCCCGATCACGGCCGTATTGGCGCTGTTGATTGTCTGTAGTAAAATGGTGACACAACAGGAAAAAGCATTTTGTGTGCGGCAATTAGCAAAACTAGAGTCCATTATTGAAGTTCAACGTGCTTTTCGCCGTCAGTTTAATAAACAACCGTCTCGTCATAAGCAGATTTCCCAGTGGCATCGAAAATTCAAAACTGGTTATTTCCTCGACTTAAAGATGATTCAGATGACTTCATCTTCATGCAAGATGGTGCCCCGCCTCATTTCTCTAACCACGTCCGACGTTACCTGAACGACACCATTCCAGGACGTTAGATTGGAAGAGGAGGAGATCAACTTCACCGCAGGTGGCCTCCCAGGTCTCCAGACCTCATTCCTTGTGATTTTTATCTGTGGGGTTACGTAAAAGAACGTGTTTTTACCACCCCATGCCTGACACTCTCGAAAGTCTGCGACATTGAATTGTTGAAGCTGTGAATTCGATAACTAGAGATCAGCTGATTCGTGTGTGGCAAGTAATGAGCCACAGTTTTGATATTTGTCGTGTAACACATGGTGTTCATATTGAATGCATACAACATTGAATCTTTCTCTGTCCAGGAACGTTCGAACTAGTGCTGCTTATGATTAGGTTTTCTCCGGAGCAGTTGTTTGCGCGCTTTCAATCGGAGACCTCCGGTTACCTCCGATTGATGCCGCGCAGGTTGTATATGTGCTGTGGCGCAGACATACACTTTCCGCTGAACATTCCTTTAATCGGATCAGGTAGTGATTCGAGTCCGCTGACGTCCGCGTATCTTTTAAAATAAGTTGTAATTTGTTGTTGTTTATTCTCTCTTTTGTGTTAATCTCTCTCTCTTTCTTCGGCTCTTTTTTTTTCTTCTTTTGCTTGAAGTGCTACGTTAGCCGACAGATTTTTTTCTAGTTTTAAAATTCATAGTATATATGGAAAGGCGTATTAGTTTAATGTCACTGATCAAATTAATAACATTCAATCTAACTGCAAAACTAACGCAGAAGTAAAGCTTTTCAGTAGCTAATGTAAACATTTATACTTTAGTTCTCCTCTCGTTTAATCGCAAACCGTGTTTGTCAATAATTATTCTAATCGGTTTACTTTAACGTAAAATATATTGAGGGAGCTTCAGAATGGAACAAAAGAAACGTGGGCTATCAGTGGGTTAAAATTTACTGTCCAACATAATTTATTCAGATTCTTCATCGGACAGGATTGTAATTATTGTGTTAAAGGGTGTCAGTATTTGAACTGCCTCTTCTAAAACGCGCCACTCTTTCTCTGTAATAAAAATATAAGCAGATATCAACTTAAGAATAATTGTAATTATATTATTACCACATGTTTCTTCAGTTTCATTCAGAAACTCAATATTTTAATCCAAGCAGTGAAATATAACTCAAGTTGTCTAAACAGCAAAATATAACTCAAGTCGTCTTTTAAATATTTCATATGTTTTTTATTGCCTCGAAAGTTACGTTTTAGAGAAATTTCAAGACTTTTTCCTATACTGTGGGCCTTTGGGAACAATAGCACTTAAACAATTTAAAAAGAAATCGTATCAAATGTTTTGCATAATTGTTTTCATAAAGTTCGCGTTTGTGCGATCGCTTCAAATGGTCTAACACATTCGAAGTTCCACCACCCTTAGAGTAAATTCCCCCACAAAGTTTACAGTGTGCGACTTTATTATTACATTCAACTAGATTAAAGAATTTCCATGCGACGAATAGCCTATCCGATTTGGTGCCATTTTATTCCACTCACAACTACAGTCAGTCCGTACGCGCCGGTCGTCCTTGAGCTAACTGTCGCTTCGCTCCGAACCACCGCATCCCTCCGTATGTCCCCTGTTCCACCTACGGTAGTACCGGAGATCACCGGTGGAGAGCTTTATTCGTAATCTCCGATTCCTCCGCGGTAGTAGTCACTCCGATGAGCAGCACTGGTTGGAACGTTGGAATTGTGTTTCTATCTTTTGTAGTTCGGAAGGAATAAATGTTTGAAATATTCTCCTTCTTTTTTGAATAGCCCTGTATAACAATCTTTTCAGAATGCATACTAATGTAAGCCTTTAAGCATTCACGTGATACTTGGTTTTACGAGAGCCTAATTACAGTCTTGAATGTACATGCACATGTAAGCTTTCTACTAATGAATGGGGACACAAGTTTTCGCATTGCAATTTCCTTCAAGAGATATAAACCACAAAATTTTGTCTTAATATCTTGTCTTATCAAGAGGAGCGTCTTACATAGGAAACTTTGTGGAAACGTGGAGTGGGCGTTATTCACAGACACACTGTACTCTATCTCGGCCTACTGTGCACTATTTCCTATCTAGTTTGAAACTTAGCGGTCCAAATAGCCCCTCTCTACTATGAATAATCTAATACAGCCAACAGCCTCTGTGATGGCAGTTCCTTCTTCCACTGCGTTCTTCATTAGTTGAGTTTTGAAGGCACATTGGATCTTGCGCGATGTAGAAAGTGCGGTTCATAATTAGTGTTCGCAGCCAGATAGCCAGCCAGCCAGCAGGCAGCTTTGGAGCCGAGCTCAGACCTGCTGACTTGGCAAACATTCCCGCGTCGAGACATCCACACAGACCCTCCAGTACATTGCAAACAGCAGCTCCACGTCGGGGAGCAAATATATGACGATGAGTAACACAGACGACATCGTCGACGTATTCCACTCACCCTCCTCCCTCTCCGGACAGACGTAACAGAGTCCACATAGAAGGGAATGAGGTATACACAAAGAGTTGGCCAAAGAAAATAAGAGAACACCAAGGCATGGAAGTAGAACACTTGGGAAGCATAAAGAAGGGGGAGTGTTGACTGTGGGATGTTCACACAAACTGTATCGTAGGGAGGAAAAGATTAAAGAAGGAAAATAAAAAGGCGAAGGAAAGAGTGTGAGAACTAAATCCTGTAGCTGTCCTTATATGCAAGACACTAAGTTTGCCAAAACCTCCCTCCGAGAGTCTTCGTTTAGTTATAATCATGCAAACTGATGCAGAAACTAAGGACAGAGTGGTGTGATTGGGGAAAAGGGACATTTCCTGGAATCACTGAATAGCTAAAGTATGTCAGGGTACAGTCACAACTTTAATTTTCGAAGTAACTTGGGATTGGAGTCTGCGGGTTTTAAAGTTCTTTCGTAGTTCATGTTGCTATAAAAAGATCTGTCCTCGAAAAGGAGAGCAAAATTACTATTTACATAATGGAGTTGCTGAGTTTCTTTCAAGATTGTATAGCTTATAAATAATTAATTTTAGTTTCGTATTATCAAGTTTGTCGACAGTAGAGTACACTATAACACTTTATGTATTCTGTGACCTGTAGGTGGAATACATATCTTTGTTTATTTTCGTTGTCCTTGTTTGTTATGAATGTTTATTTTTCATCGAATATATAAAGCGAAATTATCTTACGTATTTTGCGTTCCTCACTGTTTTAAAATACAGTAAGAACGTCCGTCGTAAAAATAACGACTAGAAATAATAAAATAAATAGAAAACAATAAAAATAGTATTGTAGAAAGCAATTCCAGATTCATCCAAAGACGTTTATTCACTGCATAAACATACCCAAACAATAACGAATAATGATATGATGCAATAGACTGAGTATATTTTAGTTTGATATTTAACGACGCTGTATCAGCACCAGAGACAGGCAAAATTTCTATCAGGCTTGCACATATCTGTTTACGTCCGTGAGCGGGCTTACTCTTCGTATCGTTCGCCCGTCTACAACCTTTCCTCACAAGCAGGCAGGCAGTGTGGTTGCACGTGACTCCCAAAAAGTCCTAAGAGTGACCCGAAAGGACTGTTGGGTTCCGCCGACCTGCGCCAGACTGTGCTGCTTTCAGATGCATGATAAATATGAACCAAGTCATTCAAACCTGACAAGAAGCCTACAGATATAGACAAACTACTGGAAACTTCATTTGTTGTCTTCTGAAACGTACCGTTAATAAAGACAAAGAAAAATATTTCTCATCAACATACTGTAATATCCATTAAATGCCAACATTTATTATAAATTACTTGCACTTTCCTTTTCATCCTGGTAATATAAATTTAATGCAAACCATTCAAACTTTCAGCTTCATAAATAAAAAGAAATCTGTCCCTCTGGAGTTAAATAGCAAATCAAACTCTGAAGAACGAAAAACTTTTATACATTTTACAGGTATTCATGAGGCTTTTAGTTGTTGTTGATAAGGAAAAAGTTAAAATGAAATATTTTTCTATAATCTCTCCTCTCCTCTCCTCTCCTCTCCTCTCCTCTCCTCTCCTCTCCTCTCCTCTCCTCTCCTCTCCTCTCCTCTCCTCTCCTCTCCTCTCCTCTCCTCTCCTCTCCTCTCCTCTCCTCTCCTCTCCTCTCCTCTCCTCTCCTCCCCTCCCCTCCCCTCCCCTCCCCTTCCCTCCCCTTCCCTTCCCTTCTCAACTAGTCACAAGTTACGAAATGTTACTATTTTGTTGAGTCAGATACACTTTGCAGGAATATGAAATGTATAATATTGTCTTATTATTTTATGAATTCTGTAGCGCAATAAATCGTAAAACTGTGTTTCTTTAATCAAGAATTATCTGCCCTGTTGGACCATAAGGTAAAGATTTTTTGAAGTGACTACATAGCCAACGAACTTAGATTTCAAACTAGTACTGTTTCATCTTAACCAGCGCAGACTGACTTCCGTGAATCCACGTCACTCTACCTTATAATACGAGCAAACAGGCAGGCTTTCTTGGGTCCCGCCTGGACTGAACCTATAAAACCCGGGCCCAATGGGTTCAGTCTTAGAAGTTAACTTGCTCTGTAACGTCACCGGAACCCAAGCCTGACGGCAAGCAGGTACGGCGTGAGTCTTGTCTGATTTGCCGGTCTCTAATCAGCACCTAGGTTATTCAGCGTGATAAATTTAATAATACCGAGAGAGTATTTGGCGAGATGAGACCAATCGCCAAGCTATTACCTGACATTCACTTTATTATTAGAAAAAACCTAGAAAAAACCAAACTATGTAATCAGTAGAATTCTGTGTTTGGTTATTTTGAATACAAGTTAAGTGTACCTCGATCATACCAGCTTTACGATGCGGTCTCTCTCCATACGCTCCGGTACTGTGTGTTTACATCTATTCGTGTATCTGTGTCTACAAGTCAGTGTACAACAGTAGTAGTATGTATTCATATACGAAATAGCACATGAATTTAATAAAAACAATAATGAAGTATTTATTTAAAGGCAGTTAATATGCAAGAAAAGATCATTTTTACCACTGTTACACGAAACTAAACATTAAAAAAATTCATCGCCTTTATTTTCGGGATCCATCACATTTTGCCCACAAAGGCAATGAGGAAACTATTTAAGCTATGATGATACATTTACTGAAACATATATTAAACAATATTAAATATATACATATATATATATATATATATATACAATGCAAACACACGCTCTCAGAAACGCTCTGTCATTTCCATTGAAGTTATGTAGTGACAATATCTTGAGATGCGCAACAAATGTAACAATATTAATCTAAGAAACACATTCGAATTTCTTCCTACAATTGCTTTTGTTAACATTAGTCGTATTGACATAAAAAAAATCGAATACAATAAATTTTTAACTCAATTAACAATTCAGGCACTACATAATAATTTTTAGTCACCACGGCTACATGCTACCAGGAATTTGTCTATCCATGATTTATACAATAATTAAAACACATTAAGATACTTTAGATTTGATTAAAGATTGAAATTAACAAATGAAAAGAAGGTAAATGTCAGCACAAACTTAAAATAAAACAAATTATGGGTACATGCTTTACGAGTACCTACACATTACGATGAACGACTGTAAACATTTTAATGACCGGTTGTATCAAGCTTCAATAAATCAATCCACGTGAAACATTAACTAGTGAACATTAAAATATTTAACAGTTCACTGAAGTGCGAGTTGTTCACCAACCAAATTTTCTTAATATTTAATGAACATAGTTTATCTTTATTTCCTTCTTATATTAATGAGGGAGGTGCAGCTTTGTACAGATATGCAAAAAGTTTCATTCCACGCTTTCAGCGATTCTTTGACGAAAGAAAGTAATACCAGAGAATGGGAAAATGTGCTGAGTACCTACAACTTTATTTCTGAGACATACTGGAATATAATTTAGCTTCTTGAGGAATATCTTGTTTCATAATATAAAGATAAACATTTTTAGAAGTATTAAATAATTATTTATAACATACTTTATCCTTGTTTGCTTATTATTTTAATGGGGGAGGTACACCATTGGCCTGTAAATATTTAGTGATTTTTTCCCCGTATCTCAGCTACTATTTTTAAAGTTAAATGAACAAAGCTCTTCATCCTTAATATGCATACATTACACTTTATAAAGCATTATTCAGAATATTTAAATAGCTAAGAATTACGTGTAAAAATAACATCAAATTTGCTATATTTTTTACGATCGTAAAGCACTTACATGGTATGTTATGATAAGTTTTGATATGTGATAGATGATGTTAGGTATATGATATGATATGATATATGATATGATATGATATGATATGATATGATATGATATGATATGATATGATATGATATGATATGATATGATATGATTGATATGATATGATATGATATGATATGATATGGTATGAAATGATATGATATATATGATATGGTATGAAATGATATGATATGTGATATGATATGATATGATATGATATGATATGATATGATTACCTTCACATTTCTGTATCTTTCTGATCTTTTAGTTTATATTTAATGAAGCGACATTCTGAAATTAGTCCCAGATCACAGTAATTTTTCCCCTTTGGTTGACTTAAAGTGTAGCGTGTATATTATCATTTTATTATTGCATAACTTGCTATAACAAATCCAACTAGTGTTCGCACAGATCTGTGGCTGTTTTTGATATCGAAATATCGAGAAAGTCCGCTCGGTACGGTTAATTTCATACACAAATTCGGCGTCCTCATGCCCGTAGCATGGGGAGGTGGCGTCATTGGACGTGGTGACGTAAGTTACATTGGTTACTGGCCTTAACTACTAACAACACAGCATTTGGCTGTGGCTTATAGTGTTATAGTATTTTTCTTTTATCACGGATCCCGGAACGTGTATCCATATTCGGGGGGTGGGGGGCAAGAAGTATTACGTAAATGTAGATAGCAATACGAAACGAATGATCAGTGCTTTACGTGATGGAAGGAGAAGTTCAAATTGAAGAGAATTAAATTTGGGATTCATTATGGTTATATCTCAGCGCTCGTATACGCTTAGTCACTGCTTTACAATTCATCCGTAATACACCATTCTGTATGTCGTACGTGTAGGAAGCAACTGGAAGGTATTCGTGGTAAAATATTGCCGGATATCAACTCAATGAGATAATGAAGGTGACGTATTCTACAGAAATAATTACCAAGCATCACTGGAATTCAGGTCAGTGCTTCTAATTAGCAAGTACATTAGATGCACAAGAAATACTAATAATATACAGAGTGTCTCAAAGTTTTAGGGTCAAAATTCTTCAGATAGTAGGGGACTGTAAACCGAAAATTTTGAGATAGGGACACAATGGCCAGAAATGCATATTTCAGGCGCCACGAAATCTTGAAGGAGTAATACCTGTGAGGAACGGTTTTGTTAGCTAACTTTCGTTTTCATAGCAAACAACTGCTTGCTGCATTGACGTTTGGTGGAGTTAGTTTGGAAAATAATAATTGTAGTGTACACAATCGCTTCTGTTTCCACGGTGACATTTGTTCCTGATTACGGTTTGTGCCTTGTTGTCGAAGATGGAGTATTATTGGTTACAGACCTGCAGACAAGCATGTAATGTATGGTGCCAACAATGCCTAGCGGATTAATAGACAAAAGTTGTCCAACAGGCGTTATCCGAATTGGAAGACAGTTTTCGCATGCCGAGGAGAATGATGGACTTGATATTTGTAGATGATTATTTCTTATCAAGACGGGAAAGAATAATTTCCGAAAGAGAAGATTATTTTAAAACACTGAACGAAAAAGATTTGGAAATGCGGTTACACTAAATAAAACATAAACACTGTATATTTTGAATACTATAGCAGGTGTTTTACAAGTATATCATCGCATCGGGTCTCGGCATAGCTCAGATGGTAAGAGCACTCATCGCCCCAAGCTGAGGGTTCTGGGTTCGATTCCGGTGTCCGAATTCTTCTCCATTAATAAGTACTTCAAATACAATTATTGAAATTATTTATTAAAGAAACATCACATCAATTTTAGATTGCCTAAATACATTAAAAATGTAATGTAATATGAATAACAAATTTATTATGCGGTATAATATTTGAAGGCACTGGAATGGCGCAAAGCCATTGTCTTTCTATTTTGCTTGCTGTATGATATTTCATTGCATCTGTTTTCATATTGTTTTCGATGATTTTCAAATATTTTGAGGTTACCTGCATTAACAAATATTTTTAAGTTTCTTTAAAATTATCACTCCTCTGTTTTCAACCTCCTTTGCTGATGACATTTTATTATTGTAATATAATAAATGGACTCACTAGGTCAGCCTTGCATAACTCGGCGACAATTGCGGCGTTACGTCACTCATCGGATACGTCACTCACACCTGCCTTCCACACCCGCGTCGTTGACTTAGTAGAGGAGGGGATTTGTATTCAGCGTCTGTCTTATGTGATTGCGTACGGGGTACAGATACGTCATTCAACGCCGGTGGACCGTGGATGGGGAATCAACGCTTTCCCCATGCTTTCCACCCCTCTCTCCCCAGTTCTGTGTCCCTGCACTAGGCCTATAAAGGCCAATGCCAACATTAAGAGGACATATAGCCTTCGAATTTTATTTATTTATTTCATCAATCTGTGTTCACGTCATGGCGGATTTGATGTGTTTCAATTCTTAATCCGCCATCACCCTCTATATAATTATTAGAAAAAAAAATACATATGGAACCTATAAGTATGTACTATAGTAAGTGTCTATTTTATAGCCTTCGAAATTACCATTTTACCACAGTCTAGTATATACAGTCACGAAGCTTGAGTTGTTGAGGGTACTAGGAAAAATAGATGTGCAATTGTCTGTGATGAGGCGATAGTAGCGATCCTAGTGGTTAGCAACTACCTATGGATGCATTTTCCCTACGTATTGAGCTTCGTGACTGTATATACTAGACTGTGATTTTACTATGATGCAGAATGCCGTGGTGACTTAATTTGGAATTAAATTAATTGACTTTATTTTCAATGCGTATTATTTTCATGAAATGCAAACGAATTATTTATGTCTTGTATTAAGTGAACCCTACTGATTCTAAACATTTGTTTTATACAAGGAGAATATAATATAAAACTTTTCTGTATATATTTCAACTAGACTGTGGCTATAATAAGACAGTCTAATATCAATCATACAGTCACGAAGCTTGAGGTGATTTTTGTTGCATGTCTCGCGATACAGCGCTCCAAGCGGTTAGCAACTGAGAGTACTAGGAACAATAGACTGTGTCGATACTATTTCGCATTGTCTCTGAAGAGACGATAGTAGCGAACCTAATGGCTAGCAACTAGAGTTCAACTGTCATTGGATGCATATTCCATACGTATTGAGCTTCGTGACTGTATGTACTAGGCTATGGTACTATTAAGATTTTTGTATTGACATGTTCTATATTCTAGCTGTGAAGCGATGTACGAATACCAGTGAATGTAAATAAATACAATACCATTAAGGGAACTGGGTACTGGTGCTTGTGCGATTAAAATATTTCAATACAAAAGTTTAGTTCAGTATTTCTAGGCTTCTAGTGATCAGAATGGAATAAAAATTTCCAGGCTTATACAATCAATCTTTCTGAATTCAGTGGTATAAAAGAAAACTAATTTGTTTTGTATCCAAGTGCAAAAGAAAGGTCGTAACTGATAACCTTTTTTTCCCACGTTGCTAAGTGTGCCTGATTCTTCAGGTGCACATTACTTGCTAAAGTCTTCACTCATATGCCTTGTACTTTTTAAAATTCTGTATTAATGTGTATTGCAAATTATAAAGCAAAATTTAGTTACATATTTCACCCCTAGTGAAACACAAAAAAATATTCAACTTTGCTTAATATTTTTACAATTTTTTTCAATGCATATATTTTTTTTCTAGTGTTATGCGTGTGATATTCTTAAACCCGTAGGTCTACTATGCAGAAAACAGGCTGCAGAAAACTCTGTAAAAGTTTAGTGTAAATTGATTCAGTAGTTCCAGAGAAAAATGCACTTAAGTTTGAAAATTGTCAACATATGGAAAATTGCAAACAAAAAAAAAAAAAAAAGAAGAAGAAGAAGAATGTAGGCTATGAATTACATGCACCGCCAAATTTAAAGATCTCATTTAAAAGGCTTAAGTTACATGCAGAATTACCCCCATAATATTTATATTGTTTTAAAGAGCAGTTTTGTACTTTATTTTAAAATACAAAATAAAAAATTGGATTTTTGACCTCTAATCACTACCTGGTTCCCTTAAATATGATTTAACTTCCGTATTTAATACAATGTTAAAATTGAAATATACCGTCTATACTTATCTAGTATTATATGATTAATTATAACATAAACGTTTTCGGCACTAATGTGCCATTTTCAAATGTATGAAAATTTGCCTAATTACATGTGCAAATAGATGCACATGAACTGTGTGAGTGAGACATGTAATGTGTACCCTGGTGATTTCATGTCACATATAAAACAATCTGTTTGTAGATAATTAATGATTAATAATTAAAAAAATTAAAAATTAAAAACACACACTTATTACTAACATTTAAAATTTGTTTTTCTGCTGCAATTATCCATCAATTTGTGGAACACTGGGGTTGTTTTGACGTATTGTGTGGTCAAATGCAGTTATTCATTTACTTGAAATGTTGTAACCTTACACTAAGATATTCACTATTAAAATTAAAATATTAAAATTCTTTATGTTGTTTCGTTATTATTGTTTGTTCACTTTCACATATTGGAGCACTTTACCATAATCGAATGTGGTGCGTAATAAAGGTTACATTGATACCTGGTTATTGTTTTCCTTTGGTTATGGTAAAGTGCTCCAATATATGAAAGTGAACAAACAACAAGGAACCTTGGTGCAATAATAACGAATCAACATAATTTTAATATTTTAATTTTAATAGTGAATATCTTAGTATAAGGTTACAACATTTCAAGTAAATGAATAACTGCATTTGACCACACAATACGTCAAAACAACCCCAGTGTTCCACAAATTGATGGATAATTGCAGCAGAAAAACAAATTTTAAATGTTAGTAATAAGTGTGTGTTTTTAATTTTAAATTTTTTTAATTTTTAATCATTAATTATCTACAAACAGATTGTTTTATGTATGACATGAAATCACCAGGGTACACACTATATGTTTCATTCACACAGTTCATGTGCACCTATTTGAACATGTAATTAGGCAAATTTTCATACATTTGAAAATGGCACATTAGTGCCGAAAACGTTTATGTTATAATTAATCATATAATACTAGATAAGTATAGACGGTATATTTCAATTTTAACATTGTATTACAACTTGCTTATCGGATAAATCATACAACATGAAATTCCGTATTTAAGTTAAATTACAATTAATTAATTGTGGATTAGTAACATGTTGGTGAAATCGGCCATTAATATTACAAAATTCCATACATATTCCGTACATTCTCAACATCGCACAGCGGTGGCTTAACTTTTCATCGGCGGTGTTTAGCAAGTGTTTTCGTGAAAAAATCTAAGCAGATATCCTGTAACATCACAATACTCTCCATCTATTTATCATAATGAAAGATCAAGCATTTTTTCTATAATCACTATGAGGTAAAACTACTTTGATTTTTGTACAATTTTACTCCTGGTAGGAAAACGTTTTCTAGTTTCTTTTCGTATCGGTTTCACTTGGAGGATTCATGAATTTTCTCGGAGTTGGAACAAGTAATTTTCCAAACGAGTGTGAGACAGTTTCCTCTCCGCAAGCTCAATAACACGGGCGGAGTGCCTAAAACTCGCGCACACAGCTCATCTTCTGCGCCCATGAATATGGATTAACCGCTGTTGGGTGTTGAACTCGGGGCGCAACTACTATTAATTACACGGCGTCGTCATAAATGTAGGCCACTTTACTTCTTTTTTTTTTCTCCCTCTCTCCGTTCCCCATTCTCTCATCTGTCTCCTCTTACTGTTCGCCATCCTAGTTCTACGGGGTGAGTTTGGAAGTGTGGAAACTTACAGCATTTTAATCTCTTCAACCTCTGCTAACGACTCCCGGTGTTATTTAATCTTTTTTTTTCTGCTTGTGTTGACTAATACTTAGCTTTAATAAAGAATTCAACTTAAATACAAGAAACAAAATAGTAATATACGTTACAAGAGCGGTATGTTGACGTTTTCATGTTCGAGGAAAAGATTGAAAAAGCGAAACGTAGTTGAGTTTTTTTAATTTCCGAGAACATGAAAACAAACATACCGCTCGTGTATCGTACATTATTTTGTGCGAAGATCGTTTATTACATACCTGAAAGACGAATTTCTAATTAGTTGCAATGAAATCTCCATCTTGGTTTCTGTTTAATGACGGCAACTTTAGAAAACAAAAATATCTATACTCCAGCAGGCCGTGATATACGTCTGTCTTTTTTCCCCCCAGTCTATAAATGCGAACTTAAAAGAAACGGTAAGGTTATGTAATGATTTATTTTTCATTTTAATATTTTAACAATATTAATTATATAACATATTGCTGTAATAACATCGGCATCTGGAGTCTTGTTGATTTTTTCACGGCTTCCTTAATGTTACTTGTATCAGGAATACAATAGCTTTCGTGGAGTAGTAGACATTACTTAATTTTTGCAAATACAGTATTTAAAAACAATAATTAACAGTGCAATTTAGGTGAAATTGCAGTGGTAAGTTTCAAATTTATAATTATTACTATGTTAAACGTCTCTAAAAATAATATGTTAAAAGACTAAAGCAGTAAAATGAATGTTGCGCTTAAGCGGTAAGAAGAGGGAAATTGTTATGTGTGTTACGTTGGGAATACTGAAGGAAATTGTTATGTGTGTTACGTTGGGAATACTGAATGTGGTATTTCACACTTACCGCGTATTGGTACTGTGCGGAAAACAAGCAAATTCGCACGATCTCGCACAAAAGGATATATATAACATCAACTGTTGAAAAAATATTCATAATTAGACGTAATCGAATCAAAAATAGAAGGAATTCTAAAAAGAAAAAAAAATGAATTGGGAATTTCACACTGTTAACATAGTCGCATTTTATTGGTTTTTGTACAGTTTCCCAACCCAAAAAAGTCGCCGGCTGGAATTTTCTAACTCAGAAATAGGCCTACTGATTCCTTCATGAGCGGTTAAATCTGAATTGAGTGCACAAGAGAACATGTTTCTAAATTAATTATGTCTTAATAATTTCAACTTAAATATCGTCGGTTTACAAGCAAAACACATTAAGTTAAGGTAAAAGGTAAAGGTATCCCCGTAAAATGCCATGAAGGCACTTGGGGGACATGGAGGTAGAGCCCCATGCTTTCCATGACCTCGGCACTAGAATGAGGTGGTGTGGTCGGCACCACGCTCTGACCGCCTTTTACCCCCGGGAAAGACCCGGTACTCAATTTTATAGGAGGCTGAGTGAACCTCGGGGCCGTTCTGAAAGTTTGGCAACGAGAAAAAATCCTGTCACCACCTGGGATCGAACCCCGGACTAAGTAGACCTATATAATGCACATAATGTACTCGTATATGTATAAACATACAGGGTGATTCAAGAGGATTTACTATCCTTTACGGAGCTTATTTGCGAATATATTCTCAGCAAAAAATGTCATTTAAACATTTGTCCTAATCTCAATATTTTCAAAGTTACATTAATTTGAAATACCTACATTTTTTCTTTAGTTTCAAGAATAAAAAAATATTACAAATAGAGAATGAACTATTCAGAAGTGTCATTACTCTCATTGGCTAGTGTCTGAAGCTAAAAATGTGTTGTTAATAATTAATTAATTAACATTTAATGTCTTGAATAGATTTCATTTTTCAATTTTTAACTAAAAATGACATCATTCCTATGTATTTATCAAAAAAATTGTTACAAATCATACGACTTTAGGAACTTGATTCTTTACAGTTTAATTCTGCAGTGCCTGGGAAAAGTGACATAAGTCAGTTTCTACAAACCTTTTTTGATAATTTATTGACAACTTACACTGGTTTATGTCCATTTGATTTCTTATGTATGAATTATTGTAATGGGAGAAATACTTATGTCTCTTTTTCCAAGCGAGCAGATGTTCCATAAGTTGTCATTAAATTATCAAAAAAATGTTTGTGGAAACTGACTTATGTCACTCTTCCCAGGCACTGCAGAATTATGCATCCTAATGTACAGTCTTAAAGAATTTTTGTGATAAATGTATAAGAAATTGTAATTTTGTAGTTAAAAATCGAAAGAAAAAAAATCTGTACGAAGCAACATTGGAATTTACAACACATTTTTAGCTTCAAAATACCAGCTAATTTCAGAAATGATACTCCTGAATAGTTCACTCTTTATCTGTAATATTCTTTTACCCTTAAAACGCAAGAATAATGGTATTTTACAAACAACTTCAAATTAGTGTAACTTTAAAATATTGAGATTAGGACAAATATTTATGACATTTTTTGCTTAGAATATCTTCGGAAATGAGCTCCGTTAGGGACGGTAAATACTCGTGAATCAACCTGTATAATTGAAAATGAAATACACTTAAACAGAAACAACTTATGAAAAGTAACTATTTTGAGGATACAGTTATACCAGAAGAAAAACGCCTGTGCCTCAGAAGTAATGTGCTTCGCTTGTAAACCGACAATATGCGCTTAGAAAGGTCAAACAATTTCTTTCTTTCATTCTGTATTAAAACAAAGCTGAATATAAATAATTTTCCCACTATAGTAAGTTCGAAATGTCTCCAGAAGTAGATAAATTTACTTCGGCGAATCTCCGCAATTGTGTCATGAGTTCGAATCTGGTCGTGTTAGAATTGTTTAATTCTATTATTTTATGATGAAGGGTGGGTTGAGCGGAGAAAAATTCTCTCCGGCAACGGGACTCGAACCCGGGTTTTCAGCTCTACATGCTGACACTTTGTCCAGTTCCTGTCAGTTTAAGTTCCACCTCTTAGTTTCTTTTTAGTGGCCAACCTCCATGCACTGTGTCACAGATGTGTCACAGTGGCACAATGTTCAACACACTAATGTGCAGAGGTGCACTGATTATGAGTGACTAAGTGGCCGTGATCCGACGGAATGAGCACAGTCTTAAATCACCAAGTGATTATGTACGCATATTACTCTGAAGATATTAATTTTAGGGCCCATGTTCATAGGACTTTTGTTTCTCGTTTTGAGCATACTATGTCCTCTCTAAATATTAGAAATAACAAATTTATTATTTTATTATTACATAGAACTTCGTAACATGTTACACAAGAGGATGCCCAGTGACATAATTTTTAAATACACCCTTAGATGAGCTGAAGCTGAAAATGTCTGCCACCCAATTCGGAGATTAGTTTCTATGGCTTTGGGTAATAATCTCCATTTGCTGTAAATTATTCCGTAAACACATTCTGCCTTTCTTTTAGTTTCTTTTTTCTTTTTTTTTTTTGGTAGATTATTTTACCCGCTTTATCAACTTCTTAGGTTATTTAGCGTCTGAATGAGATGAAGGTAATAATGCCGGTGAAATGAGTTCGGGGTCCGGCACCAACAGTTACCAGGTAACTTGCCCCGACTGGGAATCGAACCCGGGCCACCTGGTTTCGCGGCCAGACTCGCTAACTATTACTCTATTACTCCACCTTTGTGGTTCCTTTCTTTTAGCTCTAGACATTCTCACGGTGTAATATTCTCTCTGAGGACCCAAATTTTGACTATTGTATAATATTAGAAGATTCAACAGAGGATATGTTTGAGATCGCAGTCGAAAAATGAAATACTGTTACTTCTCATCGCGTTGCTCCAACTTAAACACACCCAGTTACTGAGGTATCGCGTTGCTAGTGTCATGTCTTGAACCGCTGCTGGTATCGTTTGTCGTTGTTCCAACGTAAATGTAGTCTTAATCAGAGAATAAAGTAACAGATTTTACGCCTCGTTCATAACATATTTTATATGCCTAAAGAAACGTAGTCTATGGGAGCGGAATTTTAACATGGAAACAAATGAAAAAGAAAACAATCTCGTGGCGCGACAGCCCATTAAGATCCAGGGCCATGATCAAATGTCTCAACAGAGGTGAACGATCATTCAACCAGAACGGAGGTATCGTGTGGTTAGCACAATGATCGTCCCAGCCGTTATAACTGGTTTTCTTAACTGGATTTCTCTACCAATCGTTGCTCCCCAAATGCATCATAAGATGCTGGGTGGGTACCAGTCCCATATACTGGCCGAAATTTCATGAGAAAGTTCCTCCCCCATGAGGACTGGAACTAGCGCGCCATACTGTAACGCGAGTTCTAGACAGATCACAGCACGACGCGGAACAGAAGCATATAAAACTCTCTTATATTCCACTTTGTTAGAAGAAGTTAGTAGGGGTTTTATAAAGTGCGTTAAAATTATCTCTGCTGGCGAACGATCTTCGTCCGCGCATAACAGCCATATTTGCGACGTTGCAGTCTACTCGCCGTGTAACAAAATAACTGTCAAAGTATTTTCCTGATAGAAGTCTCCAAAGAAAATGTGTCACTTCTCGTACAAACAGAAATTTCAACGTAGCACTGCCGCCTGTACCATTATTAATTATTAAATTTATAAAGTGCTTCACAAAAAGTTTACACGCAATGTAAGACAAAATTTTTATAAACAACGGTATTGAACTTATAAATAAATAGATAGATAGATAGATAGATAGATAGATAGATAGATAGATAGATAGATAGATAGATAGATAGATAGAGAGATAGATAGATAGATAGATAGATAGATAGATAGATAGATAGATAGATAGATAGATAGATAGATAGATAGATAGATAGATAGATAGATAGATAGATAGATAGATAGATAGATAGATAGATAGATAGATAGATAGATAGATAGATAGATAGATAGATAGATAGATAGATAGATAGATAGATAGATAGATAGATAGATAGATAGATAGATAGATAGATAGATAGATAGATAGATAGATAGATAGATAGATAGATAGATAGATAGATAGATAGATAGATAGATAGATAGATAGATAGATAGATAGATAGATAGATAGATAGATAGATAGATAGATAGATAGATAGATAGATAGATAGATAGATAGATAGATAGATAGATAGATAGATAGATAGATAGATAGATAGATAGATAGATAGATAGATAGATAGATAGATAGATAGATAGATAGATAGATAGATAGATAGATAGATAGATAGATAGATAGATAGATAGATAGATAGATAGATAGATAGATAGATAGATAGATAGATAGATAGATAGATAGATAGATAGATAGATAGATAGATAGATAGATAGATAGATAGATAGATAGATAGATAGATAGATAGATAGATAGATAGATAGATAGATAGATAGATAGATAGATAGATAGATAGATAGATAGATAGATAGATAGATAGATAGATAGATAGATAGATAGATAGATAGATAGATAGATAGATAGATAGATAGATAGATAGATAGATAGATAGATAGATAGATAGATAGATAGATAGATAGATAGATAGATAGATAGATAGATAGATAGATAGATAGATAGATAGATAGATAGATAGATAGATAGATAGATAGATAGATAGATAGATAGATAGATAGATAGATAGATAGATAGATAGATAGATAGATAGATAGATAGATAGATAGATAGATAGATAGATAGATAGATAGATAGATAGATAGATAGACAGAGAGACAGACAGACAGACAAATAAATAAATAAATAAATAATTAATATAAACAGTCGTTAACCAGGATGTGTCACAGGAGGCCGGTCTACGCTACACCCTCGATTAAATGGAATTATAACGAAGATTAGTTAAAATATCACAGTGGAACCGGTGCTCCCGGAGAAAACCCTGTGTTATCTGGACCATAGACTTGCACAACACATGTCATAAACTGGGGCTACACCGGAAATCGAACCCTTGTCCATAGCATTATGAATCCAGCGCTCTAGCCATTGGATCTTCGTGGCGGTATTATTAATTACAATAATTATGACTAATGAAAATACAGGGTGATTCATTTTGGTATGGATATAATAAAAACACCGTAAAGCATTTACTACTGAACTTTATTTGTTGAAACTTTATGCATACAACACTGAAAGATGGGAGATTCCTCAGAGCTCAACATGACCCCCATTGCGCACCCTGCACAACTCATAACGGTGATGCAATTCAACCCATATCCGTTGTAATATAAGAGGGGTGATTTGTTGAAAAGCTTGAGTAATTTTTACTCTCAGATCATCAATGTCCCTGGGTGACTGTGAATAGACAATGTCTTTAACAACACACTACACGAAGTCAGGAGGGGTTAGATCTGGAGAGTTTGGGGATCAAGCCTAGAGATGGCTGCTTCTCGTACTGGGTTTCGCCTGCGACCTTCTGCATGTTTTTTTTTTTTTTTTTTTGAAACACGGAACATGTTTCTACAATTGTTCGATACCGCAACATTATGGAATCGTATTTAGGTATATTATGCACACCATACTCACGTCAAAATTCCCTTTGAACTCTTTTAACACTCTCAACTTTAGCATACCAAAGAACATATTGTGCCCGATATTGATTTGCAGTAGCCATTCTAATCCTCTACGATTTTCATTTGTCCTTTCAGAAACGCATTGTTGATTCTCCTATATATGGACACTCCCATCTTTTGATCATAATATAACCGACAAGAAATTTTTCTTACTATAAAAATAGCTTTATAATAATAAATTAATGTTATCCATACCCAAACGGATCAGACTGTGGGATGTCTTTATACTAAACATAACACATAAAATGGATTTAAAGGTTTGTATACGCTTACAACCTCTATTTTTTTTAACGGTTCGATGACTGTAATAGGTCTAAACTAAAAAAAATATAAATTAATGCTATATTTTGACTGCCTTCGTGGTCTGTTGATCAGTATGATGGCTTCTAGATCTGGAAGTCTAGGGTTCGATTCCCGGTCTCGTCTTTCGGTAAATTTTTCTTGAAGAAGAAAAATAATTTTTAAAATTTTTCAATTATTGCCTGGTGCCTAGTGTGGAAATTTGTATGACTGTGAGTGTGATTGTGAGGGTGCGGGGTTAGTATTAATTATCCAATCTTCAAAAATATAAAGTACAATAGCCTATATCAGGACCGGCGCTGGGCAGTAACCTGAACATAAGTTCCAGCGTCGCATTGTTGACATGTAACTCCATCTGTTAGCACAACCATAAAGCACTAATGGATGCTAGAGAGTTAACAACGAAAAAAAAAAAAAACTATATTAAAATGTGTTTTATGAGCTGTCATCTGTAGGAAACCAGCCATGAGGATATTTGAAAAAAAAATCTATAGGCCTACTAATAATAAATCTGTAGCCGAAATTTTTCTGGCAATTTTCGATTTTCCAAAATAATTGGTCCTAACATATATAATTAACCACCCTGAAACCGAAAATCGCTTTTTTGAAATTTTTGTTTGTATGTCTGTCTGTCTGTCTGTCTGTATGTATGTCTGTCTGTATGTTTGTTACCTTTTCACGCGATAATGGCTGAACGGATTTCGATGAAAATTGGAATATAAATTAAGTTCGTAACTTAGATTTTAGACTATATGGCATTCAAAATACATTATTTAAAAGGGGGGTTATAAGGGGGCCTGAATTATATAAATCGAAATATCTCGCTTATTATTGATTTTTATGAAAAATGTTACATAACAAAAATTTCTTTAAACATCATTTCCAATTAGGTTTAATCTTTGAAAAATTTTGATAGGACTGATATTTAATGAGATAAATGAGTTTTAAAATTAAAATAACTGCCATCTAAGGCCGTGTAATGAAATAAACAAATGACTTCGTCTATAAGGGGCCTTGGTCAACAACAATCGAAAGCTATGAATCATAGCCTACAGAAAATGTTTCTGTGTTTGTATCAAGCAATATCGGAAGCTAAATTAACCGATTTGTATAATTAATTATTATTTCACCATTGGAAAGTGTAGTTTCTCTGTATGGACATAATGCTATAATGTTATTACAGTAACTTCTAAGTAAATTGAGGTCAGGTAAGATTAAAATAGCTTCTTATGCACAGAAAACTTGATAGGCTATTCTGTGTATTCGTTTCCTGTATTTCTTAAAATAATGTTTATCTCAGAGAATTAACGAACAACGAGAGTGTATTGATTTAGTATGCAGTAATAATACGTTAGCTTTGCATTTCATTATTTTATAATCCAAATTTTAACTATGCTCAATTGAATCGAGTTAAAATACATAAAATACATATGCATTAAATGCAATGCAAAAAATTTGGATAAAGAGCCAAGCAGATTATGTTGCCCTGTTGTAAAATAAAATTTGTTCCTCCTGAGATTCAAGAGCCCCCATAACAAATTGAAAACTTACTTATCGGGGTACATCCGTTATCAACACACTTTTTATATAATATAATATAATATAATATAATATAATATAATATAATATAATATAATATAATATAATATAATATAATATAATATAATATAATATAATATAATGTAATATAATATAATATAATATAACATAATATAATACAATATAATATAATTTAAGTCATTTAAGTTATTTGAAGGGTTCAGAACCATAGTGGGCCAAGCGCCATTTACTGAATACGTAGAAAACAAGAGTTAAAATTAAGTTATTACTATAATTCAATGGAAACATATGACAAGTAAAATAAAGTATACACATTAAATGTAAATGATGTCAATGTTCATTGAACTATGGATGCATGTAATAAAAATTAAGAAACATGTTAAAGGAATTGTCATTGCACCAAATGAGTGCTCTGTGGACCAAAATGATTCCATTTTAGTTATTTAAATATAATTTAATTTAAGTAACATATTAAACGATTTATCCTTCTATAAAACACGAATATTCCCTGGATCAAATGTCCTATTTTAATTATGAAATTACTTTATATTTATTTCTAACGGGTGCAGCGGAGCGCACGGGTACGGCTAGTATTTAATAAGTTAAACTTGTTAAAGTTTTTGTACTGTCGTGTTTTTTTTTTTTGTAGTTATTGTTGTTAGACTTTGAAAGCTAGAATTCCCACGCAGAAACTAGTTACTAGGGAAACCATTCTTCATAACATAAAACTATACTGAAACAGATCTATTACAGTGCATTTACTGTTTCTTAGTTACCATTACATTATAGTTTTGCTAAGGCTTTGGAATAATATTGCTTTTTCAATGCAAAATATATTTTAAATGTAAAAAATATGGTCGTTTTTCAAACTTTTCCTCGATTTTGTAAAAAGCACTTCCCAATCTTGTATCGTCTTAAGCTGGGAAAAACACCTTCATGGAATGAAATTTAATGCTGAGTTATTTAAAACATTTACGTTGATTATTGGAACTTATTCCTAATATTAGCGATAGATGCAGTAAATAATTTTATAATTTAATACAGAGTGGGCCACCTGGCCCTCCCGAGCGATGCCACACCACAGTTTGGTGCTGAGTGCCAGGGTAATGTATCAGAGCGTTCAAGTGGCCGCAACGGCGGGCCTGTCGCCAGACTGCGGCCTGCGGCTTGGCCGGTGGTCACAACGAGGGTGGCCGGATCCCCCACCGCACGGTGCGGACGCCGTGGCCCAATAACCGGGTGCTTGCGGAGTATCGCACTACAGATTTCATGGCGAACGGCGTCAAACAATGGTGCTACCGGAAGGGCTTCAAAATGCGTTGGAACGAGAATTTCGAATGGAGGAAGTTAATTTCTAGACCAGTACCTACTCTTAAAGCAGTGGTCATCAGCGTAGAACACTCTCGCGCTAGCGTCTCTTACAAAGTAGCATGCTAGTGCATTCATAGCTACATACGGGTAAGCAGTATAGCAGTGGCGGCATTTCGATCGCACCAGAAATTATGTATCCTTAGTGAAATTCAGCAGTTCCCAGCCCTGGTTGAAAGTAATATAATTCATTTTCTATGCTAGTAAGTTTAACAAGCACGGTATTACCGCAGGCAACTTAAAAAATATCAGAAAGAAAATGAACAGAATCTTACCGGAAATAAAACGATAGGAACAAATTATGTTACTATGAAGAAATGTATTCGAAATCATGCCAAAAGGAAAATATTAAATAAGATTGAGTGATCCAGAAGTAGAAGGCAAGCTATTGGGGATAAAAGGAATTGGTAGGAATTGTTGGGGGAAGGAATCAAAATACTGAATAAGTAATGGAATATCTCCGAATTTATGGAGAAATAAAATTTATTTAAACGACATACCAACATGCAAATACCTTATCGGAGACGATTCTAAATTCCTTTTAGTGAGGATATGTACGGAAGTTAAGCTAAGGAAATAAGTCAGTTATTCGTCTACGAAAAAGAACAATTTAATTTAGCCGATTGTAACAAAAATGTTCAACTCAATACAAACATTTAAACAAGATTGATTTACTTCACCGCACAAATGCACTTAAGCAAAAAGTAACCAAAGCTCGCTATACCGAAGGTTAGTAAAAACAAGTGCGGTTATACGTTTGTGTTTTAACACTAGTAGATGTACGCACAATGAAATACAATAAATACATGCAATATAATAGACATAGGCAATAGACAAATACATTAAGATATGGCATGCATTTAGACGAGATAGAATGCACAGTGGCATTGACGGCATTATTTCAAATATTTTCAAACTGATTGTATTATTTCAATTATTTCATTCCTCAATTTTTCTTTATTACAGCATAAGCGTCAAAATAGACACTATGGACACAGTCATATTGCAATAAGTGATAATAGTATATATGCAAATTAAAGGGATATGGAATGGAATTTAACTGAGAGGGACACGGATGGCCCAGCACTGAGACCTGTTGAGATCTATTGCGCTAAACCTCGATATGGAATGAGTTGCGTGCCACAGATCCCCTACGCGCACCAACCCAACCACATGACTCCCTGAACGACCAGTCCCTACAGCCAACAGAAATCCATATACCATTCCTGCTTTGGCAACTTCCGTCAAGGCCCCCCCTGTCGGTCCGAGGCGAAACTCCTCCTCCCATTAGGTCCGCCTTGGGTGTTCGTTGCAGAAGTCATCCAACGTCGCTTAACTACATTCCATGGTGGCCGGTCGAGAGAGCCAGTAGCTTCGGGAAGCCGCCTGTAGAGTGATCTGAAAAACCAAAAAAGGAATGATGAGGAAAGGATGATGGGGAGGAAAGGAAGTGGCGAAGATGAGTAGGGTTCCAATCGTCTGATAAAGTTACCTGATATTCATCCATAGGAGTGAGGGAAAAACCCCGAAATAACCTCACTCGTCCTGACCGGGAATCGAATCCGGGACCTCTGGGTTCGGAGCTAGATTCGCTAACCCCTCAGCCACAACAGTGAACAATTAAAGAGCTAACTTGAACATATAAAACCGATTACTACGAGGCACATCTGGAAAGTAAGTTTTCTTGGGATCGTTTATAGAAAGAAAACACAGTTTCATGGAAAGATTTATTGGACCAAATAAAGCAATTGTTGATCTATTTTTTCAACATATTTCCCACCAGAATTGAGACATTTGTCATACCGTGGGATCAACTTCCGTATCCTGTGTCATAGAAGTTCAAATAATTTAACAGTTCATCAGTGACCATATATGTGTTACAAGAGTGTATGCAAGAATGAAGAATCATTATTTTAGATTTATTATCCGATATTTTTAAATTAAAATCAGTTATTATTCAATTCAATTCGTTTACTGCTTCTTCTATATTGATCTTTTGATGTTGCTAAAATTTATTTGATCGTTGACAAATAAATGAGTGTTAAATTAATATTACTAGATTTATAATCATTATCCAGGCTGTATTACTGGAAGCTAAGATTCGCATTTATATGAATGTTGAACAGTGTAAACGACAGTGGGCATCCCTGCCTTCCTCCTTGATTTATGAGTAAGAGATTATAAATTTATGGAATTTCCTGTGTCAATACTTATTTCTGTCTTACGCCTTTACTTCTACACTTCTATTTTAAAAAAATAATTAAATCGCATTATTGCAGATAAGTTAATTACAAATTACTGAATGTAAGATTACAGAACTATATAAAATGGAAGAGGGAATCTCGTCTATTTAGGCTCTAAGAATATCTGATTAGAGTAGCAATTTATTCTCTCACTTTTAATTGAGAAAGCATTAAGAAGCGACTATGAAATGATGGGTTGGTGATGAAGCAATGTCTAAATTATAACAAGAGAAACAAAAGTAACCCGAAAAATATCAGGTCAGTGCTTCTTGCTCTATGAAGCTTGCAAAATCTTCAGGATATTGAACCTTAGTATCTTTAAGAGAATTCTTAAGTTTATTGAACTACGATTGAATAGCCTGATCGAGAATTATATCGCTTACTTTCCAGAAAATAAAAAAATTCTGATTTGCAACCGCACTTGAGTTTTATTTAAGGTTTTAAATAACGGTATCTGAAGTTTTTTTCACAGGTCTCGGTATAATCTTTTAACGTATAAGTAGGAAGTATTCCTTTGTGTAAAACTTTTGTCAAGTGAAGTAAACATCTAACTTCTATGAAGACTCTGGGATAAGAATGAAAGGTGATACGACAAGAATTTCTAGGAAGAGAGGAAAAATGTTACTGAGTAATATAACCTCGTTCATAATCCAATTACAGTAATAAATGTGAAATCCGAATGGAGGACGAAGGAACAGAAGAATGTATGAGAGATTTCTTGGAAATCACCTTGAAATGTCTTCATGCATTCAGACTTTATACCTTTATATCAAGGAAATAAGGCATCAAAATATAGACACATAATTAGTAAACGGAATTGGAAACTAAGCGCATACAATACGTATAGATCGAAAAATATAATAATGCTTCCCCGTGGGGGGTTGAAGTGTTGTAATACCTCAGTAGTAGTAGTAGTAGTAGTAGTAGTAGTAGTAGTAGTAGTAGTAGTAGTAGTAGTAGTAGTAGTAGTGGTGGTAGTACTAGTAGTACTAGTAGTAGTAGTAGTAGTACTAGTACTAGTACTAGTAGTAGTAGTAGTAGTAGTAGTAGTGGTAGTACTAGTAGTAGTAGTACTAGTACTAGTACTAGTACTAGTAGTAGTAGTAGTAGTACTAGTACTAGTAGTAGCAGTAGTAGTAGTAGCAGTAGCAGCAGTAGTAGTAGTAGTAGTAGTAGTAGCAGTAGTAGCAGTAGTAGTAGTAGCAGTAGCAGCAGTAGTAGTAGTAGTAGCAGTAGCAGCAGTAGTAGCAGTAGCAGTAGTAGCAGTAGCAGCAGTAGTAGTAGTAGTAGTAGCAGTAGCAGCAGTAGTAGCAGTAGTAGCAGCAGCAGTAGCAGCAGTAGCAGCAGTAGTAGCAGTAGTAGTAGTAGCAGTAGCAGCAGTAGTAGTAGTAGTAGTAGTAGTAGTAGTAGAAGTAGCAGCAGTAGTAGCAGTAGCAGTAGTAGTAGTAGCAGTAGCAGCAGTAGTAGTAGTAGTAGCAGCAGTAGTAGCAGTAGCAGTAGTAGCAGTAGCAGCAGCAGTAGCAGCAGTAGTAGCAGTAGCAGTAGTAGTAGTAGCAGTAGCAGTAGTAGCAGTAGCAGTAGTAGCAGTAGCAGCAGTAGTAGTAGTAGCAGTAGTAGCAGTAGCAGCAGTAGCAGCAGTAGCAGTAGTAGCAGTAGCAGCAGTAGTAGTAGTAGCGGTAGTAGCAGTAGCAGTAGTAGTAGTAGTAGTAGTAGTATACCAGTATCAGTTGTACTGGTAATAGTAGTATCAACATCAGTAGTAGTGGTAGTAGTATAGTATCAATATCAGTAGTAGTAGTAATAGTAGTTTCAGTATCAGTACTAGTAGTAGCATAGTATCAGCATCAGTAGTAGTGGTAGTAGTATATTATCAGTATCAGTAGTAATAGTAGATTCAATATCAGTAGTGTCAGTAGTATAGTATCAGTATCAATAGTAGTGGTAATAGTAGTAGTTTAGTAAATATGGCTAATTGAACAATACCTTTATTATGTGTGCTTTAATCTAGTGTCAATGAGTACCACTTCTTAGTTTGTATTTTATTCATTCTCTACATCAGAAGTAAGTACTGTACCACTATTCTGCCCGCTACTGTGTGAGGTGACAGACTGATGCATTTTAATTGTTCGACTATGTTAGGGCAAACACCTTCTGCAGCTAAAACTGAACAGTTTTTAACATTCTCCCCCACTGCGAATGCTTTCATTCTATCTGCAATATGTTTTGAAAAGCGGTAGCTGGCACGAACCAATTTTTATGCTGTGGTTTATTCACTATGTTGTTAGATTTTTTCAGTGTTAAGTTAATTCCGCAATTTATTACATGTTTATTTTATTAGAGTTACAATAAATTCTACAGAAATGACATTTCATAAAATAATAGACTACCTGAAATTATACTTTTTCATACTTCATGGTATGCTTCGTATTGAAGAGTCGTCTGATGTTAAAATGTGCAATAAAGCGAATTAGTACACTACATATCAAACAAAACGCTTTTACATTTGTTCAACACAAAAATAATCTAATTCCCATTCCTTACGGAAAGAATGTTTTCTCTTTGGCCGTGCCATACTCCTTAGGTAACATAGTAGATCAGTGGAATCTATTACCAATTCAGCTGAGAGTGGCACCACCTTCTAGACACAAGTCACCTCAGCAATCTGCCAATCACATTGTCAGTTTTCTCGCTTACAGACTGCGACAAAGATAAGATACTCGCTCTTAACGTTCCTACTACTTATTTCACTCGCCAAAAACGGTGGCTTTGGTTATACATCACCGATTGCTTCAAAACTGTGTAATGTTACGTAAATAGTGCGCGTAGCGGGGTGAGTGAGAGAATGGTAGAAGGGGTAACGGAGGGGAAATACTTCATGCATTCATTGAGTGCCAGTTCGCGGTCGCTGGACTGGATGGACGGGTGGGTGGGTGGGTGGATGGATGTGGATGGATGAAAAATAAAAAAAATAATTAGATGTGCAAATGGATTTGTGAATACATGGGTAAAACGCGTGATGTGTAAGTAGATAAACACATGCATAGGTAAGGGAAATAACTAAATCGCTTGAGAAATAAGAAATGGGAAGATAATCGAGTAAAAACATTCCAAATAATCGGCAGAAAGGCAGAGAGAGAGAGAGAGATAAATTCGAATAGACTTTTAAACCAATCCCCAATGTTAATGAATGAATAGGCTAATAATTTAATTATATGGGATGATGGATAGATAGATAGATAGATAGATAGATAGATAGATAGATAGATAGATAGATAGATAGATAGATAGATAGTAAAACGGAATTGTGATTGATGGATAGATGGAGGGATTAATAATCATTTCTCTAACAAAAGTTATCTATGAATTGGGGAAATATGTATCAAATTCGTACACATTTATGCAGAGTTATATGGGAAATATATCCCTGAGCACGCAGTGGAATGTGTGCTCAATAATTACAACGATTTAGTACAATAAAACCGCAGTCTCCATCCAGCCGTAAAATACTTCACATTGTTTGAATAGATTTGTGAAAACGTGGAATGATAATCACGTGACTAGAATCTTCTTTCAGAGTCACTGCATCTATGGCATCCACTGGCGTGAGAGCAATCAGACTATCAGGTATGATAGAATGCAGTTTCATGAATCAAATCCATGCCGACAAGATTCCTACAGTCAAATATATTCGTAACTTGAAGAAAACATTTTCGTTCTGCAATATTTCATACTACACAGGTTTGCACTTATTATTGATACCGTATATTGATAATGTGCACACACAACAATTTACAGTTCTTACACAGAATATATTAAAACTCTGAAATTGCAGGCCAATAGACATACTTGCTGCTACTGTTCTTTTCGATGCTACTCCTACTACTAACAGGCCTATTATATATTATATCATATTATTTATATTATGTTATGTTATGTTATGTTATGTTATGTTATGTTATGTTATGTTATGTTATGTTATGTTATGTTATGTTATGTTATGTTATGTTATGTTATGTTATATTATATTATATTATATTATATTATATTATATTATATTATATTATATTATATTATATTATATTATATTATATTATATTATATTATATTATATAGCAAAAGTTATAATTTGGGAATCTCTATAAATAAAACCAGAATCATGGCATTCCAAGGAAAGAATCATGTAAGATCCAAAATTGCAATCAATAATAATTGTATAGAACAAGTCAACACATTCAATTATCTTGGCTGCAGTCTTTCTTATATAAACTCCAGGGACGTAGATATGAATCTTGCCAAATTTCAGCACTGTTAAGGACAATCAAATCAACTCTATTAAAGAAAGTTCGACTAGAAACAATTTTGAAATTCTGTAAAGTTATGGCAGTCCCGGCATTATTATATGGATCAGATATATGGTCATTAACGAAAGGAAAACTTCGAAGAATAGAAGCTGCTGATATCCAATTGCTAAGACCTCTTGCAGGATATACTCTTTACGACCATAAAAGGAACGCTGACATCCGAACAGAATTGAATATCACCGCCATTACGGATACTATAGAATCTTACCGCAACAACTGGTATGAGCATGTATTAAGAATGTCCAACAATAGGTTACCCAAGAGACTATTGGACTATACACCTCATGGAAAACGAGACATCGGAAGACCAAGGAAGAGATGGAAAGATCAACTTTATTCTGGAAGCAGAACAGGCCAGGAGGCCTAATCCAAGACTGTTATTGATTGTATTATATTATATTATATTATATTATATTATATTATATTATATTATATTATACTCTCCTTCTCCCCTTCTCCAAACTCTTCTTCCTCTTCTTCAACTTTCCTCCTCTTCTCCAACTCTCCTTCTCCTACACCCCTCCCCAACTCTCCTTCTCGCCTTCTCCAACTTTCCTTCTTCCCTTCTTCAATTTTCCCCTCTTTTTTCAACTCTCCTTCTCCCATTCTCCGACTCCTGTTCTCCCGTTCTCCAACTCTCCTCCACCTTCCCCTTGTAATCTTCTCCTTCTCTACATCTCCCACTCCAACTTTCATTTTTCTTCTCTAAATCTCCTCGTCCTTCTTCAGATCTCTATCGCCTATTTATTTAACTCTCCTATTCATACTTCTCCAAGTTCTTCTCTTGCTACTTCTTATTCTACAAATATCTCTTCTCTCCTCTACTTAGCCTCTGTGCAATTCCTGTGAAATATCTGTCGTAAAATTTTGTTTACAGTTTATTAAGAACTTGAGTACTTAAAGCACCTAAAATTTTCTCAGTATCCTTCTTTGCGTATTATGCACCGATCTGTTCTAGCATTGTCCAGCTATTGTTAGCATTCGTCTAGCTGTGATCTCACATACATACGACATACAGTGCATTCCGCTTAATAGGACCACGTTGGGACCATGCGTTTTGGTCCAAAAAAGTAGCTGGTCCTCTTAACCGGAATAAGATACATATTGACGTGTACTGTATTTCTCCCTTTAAGCTTGGTCCTACTAACCGCACGACGTATTACACGGAAACTATTTTATATGTTAATGGAATGAACTCAAAGTTTTATCTTCATGTCTACAATTTTTCAATTTATATTAAATCACCGACTGGTCTAATAAAAATTAATTTCACTTCTTCAAACTGAATTATTCTTTCTTCACGTTGAACAGAATTAAACACAGTATTGACAACAAATTCAATTGATAATTATATCCATGGTGTTAATTTAAACGGGAAATGGATACAAAGCCCACAAATCATATTATCTAGCCGTCGTTGCCGATAACCTATGCCTGAACCACGACTACAGTACCGGCCGACGTTCTTTGATCTTGTTATCATTCTGCTCCACTACCTTGCTCTGCCATGGACCAGTGACTGCGGATATCTCATTGATCTCTACTCACTGAGGTAAGATTGAGCAATTAATCGGACCACAATTTTGGCAATTAACTGAAGGCATGGGGAATCAACTGATCTACCACAATATCAGTTGCAAGAGAGCTCAGCAGGTCGGAACTAATTTCTTCATTCAAATCCTCGCTGATGTTCGGTCACAAGGCGTACGCACATGTACCAAGAATCGTTTAAAATCTGTTCTCTTAAATCGCTGATTAATTCGTGTACTTCATATTTCATTTCAGGGCTCAAATCAATTATTCTGCACGAGGCCCAGCTAAAAATGAAATTAGTTTTAAACTTACATTTGTAACTCATTTCTTTCATTAACAGCGCATTGTTCTTACAATATGTTAGGTCATTAATTGGCACGTTTCGGACATAGAATATTTCGATTTAGCAATCTTCATTAACCTGCTGTTTATTACGTCATCTCATCTCCGCTTTCAATGCTAATAGCGTGAATTTTTCTGTACCTTACTGTTACAGTTTAGCTCTGATGTCTGAAGTGTTTGGATGTACGGTAATTGTGACTTTTTCTGTGTACCAATATAAACTTGTACTTGCAATTTGTGAAAAGGAAATTGTACCAGAACAATGGAAGGAGTCCATAATCCTACCTATTTTTAAGAAGGGGGACAAGACTAACTGCAGTAACTTTCGAGGAATATCACTTTTGTTGACGTCGTACAAAATTTTGTCGAATATCCTTTTGAGAAGATTAACTCCATATGTAGATGAAATTATTGGGGATCATCAGTGTGGTTTTAGGCGTAATAGATTGAGTATTGATCAGATTTTTTGTATTCGACAGATATTGGAGAAAAAATGGGAGTATAAGGGTACAGTACATCAGTTATTCATAGATTTCAAAAAGGCGTATGACTCGGTTAAGAGAGAAGTTTCATATAATATTCTTATTGAATTTGGTATTCCCAAGAAACAAGTTCGATTAATTAAAATGTGTCTTAGTGAAACTTACAGCAGAGTCCGTATAGGCCAGTTTCTATCTGATGCTTTTCCAATTCACTGAGGGCTAAAGCAGGGAGATGCACTATCACCTTTACTTTTTAACTTCGTTCTAGAATATGCCATTAGGAAATTTCAGGATAACACAGAGGGTTTGGAATTGAACGGGTTACATCAGCTGCTTGTCTATGCGGATGACGTGAATATGTTAGGAGAAAATCCACAAACGATTAGGGGAAACGCGAAAATTCTAGTTGAAGCAAGTAAAGCGAATGGGTTGGAATTAAATCCCGAAAAGACAAAGTATATGATTATGTCTCGTGACCAGAATATAGTACGAAATGGAACTATAAAAATTGGGGATTTATCCTTCGAAGAGGTGGAAAAATTCAAATATCTTGGAGCAACAGTAACAAACATAAATGACACTCGGGAGGAAATTAAACGCAGAATAAATATGGGAAATGCCTGTTATTAGTCGGTTGAGAAGCTTTTGTCATCTAGTTTGCTGTCAAAAAATCTGAAAGTTAGAATTTATAAAAGAGTTATATTACCGGTTGTTCTGTATGGTTGTGAAACTTGGACTCTCACTTTGAGAGAGGAACAGAGATTAAGGGTGTTTGAGAATAAGGCTCTTAGGAAAGTATTTGGGGCTAAGAGGGATGAAGTTACAGGAGAATGGAGAAAGTTACACAACACAGAACTGCACGCATTCTATACTTCACCTGACATAATTAGGAACATAAAATCCAGAAGTTTGAGATGGGCAGGACATGTAGCACTTACGGGCGAATCCAGAAATGCATATACTGTAGTGTGTTAGTTGGGAGACCGGAGGGCAAAAGACCTTTGGGAAGGCCGAGACGTAGATGGGAAGATAATATTAAAATTGATTTGAGGGAGGTAGGATATGATGATAGAGACTGGATTAATCTTGCTCAGGATAGGGACCAATGGCGGTCTTATGTGTGGGCGGCAATGAACCTCCGGGTTCCTTAAAAGCCAGTAAGTAAGTACCAATATATATTTTTTTGGAGTGGATTATAGTTGTAATCCGCGCGAATGCTAATGAGAGTGTTTTCAATAGGAGAGAATATAAGAGCATTTTTTTCGATTTCCTTATTTGTAATTTAATTCATTCCTATAAGCCATTGATAAGACACTTTTACATGTATTTTGTATTCTTGCAGTGGTTATTTTATTCTGCAATATAAGTGATTATGTGAACATGGGATATTTGGTAATATAGAACAATGACATCTTCTCATATGATACGGACATGTACCCAATAGTGACTTAAATTTTAGGAGTAGAAAGTTAGAACTGTAGAGCACCCGTGGTGAAAATGCGACTCACGAGCACATTGTGGCTCGCAATGATAGCTGTGCATTTCCTTTGCTTCCTACCTTCCCCAATCCCCACCTTCTCACTCACTCCGTTCCATTTGTATTTGTCTCTGACTTGTGAGTGGAGTATCGTCGCCATGTCTCCCTCGAAACCATATACCTCTACAAAAACGGAAGTTTCAAGTAGGATGGGAGGACGCATTTTTTACTACCAATATGATGAGAATGTTAAATGTATGATTTGTTCACAAGTATTACGAGGAAAACGGTTGTATAACGTAAAACGGCATTATAAGTTACTACATGTTACTGATGAAACATTAAAAGGTTGTGTTGTTATTATTATTATTATTATTATTATTATTATTATTATTATTATTATTATTATTATTATTATTATTATTATCACCATCATCAACATCTCTGTACGTCGATCATTTTTCAGCAGATGTACGAATAATGCGGTTAGATCTTCAATTTAAACTCACAGATTTACAATATGATGTTGAATGAAAGCTAGATGTAAGGACTTGACATATGTTGAACTTTTCAAATCTTTGTCAAAAAAATAAATATCTGAACCTTCGTTCTTTCGCTTGCTCTTTTGAAGCCACATTCGCTAAAACTTATGTTTGTGAAAAACTGTTTTCAACAATGAAAATAGTAAAAACCAAATTTAGATCACGACTAACAGACAAATACCTTTGTGATCAACTACGACTGGCAGTAAGTGACATAATTCCTGATTTTGAAACTCTGTCGTAGACAATTAATTTTAGGTTGTGATAATGTGTCCTATGTTTTATTGTTCGTTCCTTTCTTCGTTAAGGTTAAGGTATCCCCGTAACATGCCATGAAGACACTTGGGGGGCATGGAGGTAGAGCCCCATGCTTTCCATGACCTCGGCATTAGAATGAGGTGGTGTGGTCGGCACCACGCTCTTCCTTTCTTCGTTACACGTACTAAACATTAGTTTGTAGCCTTGTACTGTATAAGATTTTATTTAAGTGCTTGACGTAAGGAAAATGAAAAACAGTTAATAAGTCACACAGTTGCTTCACTTCCCCTTCGGATGTCCGCCTCCCTCCATAGGTGCTATGCACGTTGCAGGTTACACAGTGGCTCTGTGCACGATCGCATTTTCGCCACGGCTGCTGTAGAGTGTAGTTTATAATAACTAACAATTAAGTTTATATAACAATAACAACAGAGTTTTAAATTACATTCTTTATATAGACAGTAGGCCAAAAAAAGGCACAAAATTTAAATGGTTATATTCCAGCAGCTAATGATTTCACTTCAAAGTTTATTTCACAGACAAATTTCATACTCCCTGTAGACCGGGAAACTATTATAATTTTTAATTTTTTACCATATATTAAACAATAATTTTTTTTGTAAGGCAGTGCAAAATCGATCGTTTATGCCGAACTAAGCATTATGGTCTTATGATTTCAGCAGGTCATGCCTTTTGTTGTGCTATCATCATTTGTTTTCTTCCGTTTTGAGTTCTCATTTTGTGAATAATGGATCGCTTAACGAACGAAGACCAGATTTCAATTAAACATTTGCACCAATATGATAATTTATCTGCCCGTCAAATTGTAAGGTAATACACTCAGCAAGAATAGTCTGTATTAAGTGTATTGTATGGAGTCAACTACAAAAAGCAGTTTACTAGAAAACAAGAATTTGTAATATTGAACATTTAAGACAACGTCTTCTTGGATGTTGGGACCGGCTTGATCAAGGACAGACATTCAGTGCTATTGGACAATGGAGAAGACGCCTATGAATGGTTGTAGATGGCGGTCACATAGAGCATCATTTTTAATTTTGATTATTTAAAAGATCATTAATTATTATTAATTTTACCAACAATCAGTTTCTACATTTTTAAGTAATGAATTGTCTTCAAAAACCACATTTTTTGCATCATTGTGTATTGATATCCGTAAGATTTTAATTCAGCCTCAAAAAACATAATAAAAACTCCTACTCATCTTTAAAGTCTACTCCGGTATGGCATAGTTGCGCCCCGGGGTCAATTGAGAGGCCTAGGCATGGCATAATTGCGCCCCGAAGAAATCAGGTAACAGAAGGGACATGGCTTAGTTGCGCCCCGAAGAAATCAGGTAGCAGAAGGGACATGGCATAGTTGCGCCCCGAAGAAATGAGGTAGCAGAATGGACATGGCATAGTTGCGCCCCGATGGGTATAGTACACACGAAAGTGATTGTCATAATATAAACAAATTACTTGAAAATATTACAGTGATAACTGCATTGAAATCAGGTAGGCCTAGCATGTGATCAATTTTGCTATTTAAAATAACACTTTTTTATGGATCACACAATAAATGAACTGCATTTTTTTGTTTGTACATCGATATCTTAACTTGCGGTACAGGATTTCGAATATTGAAACTTAGAACCATTGTGAATTATTAACTCTTTACCCTTTTCACTAAACTTAACATTAATTTTAAATTATTCTCACTATACGCCATACACGGTGTGAAAATCACTAATAAAATGCCAACGGCTCACTCATTTGAATATGTCAGTTAATAAAATAGTGCCAACTTTATGGTGTTCATTTTAACGGTAGGCTATTGACAATCACTGCATAAACAGTAGAAAACAGTTAATAAAGTACTGCCAACTTCATGGTGTTCATTTTTACGGTATCGATAATAAATATTAAATCGAATAAGAAATCAATAAGGTTGGTTGAATACGAGGCTCGAGTTCCCGTAATGTCTTTTTCTCTACCTATTTCATCGGGGCGGAACTATGCCATGCCCTTTTCTCTACCTGATGGGAACGGGGCGCAACTATGCCCACAAAACAGGGACCCTTTTTTATCTGCTGCATTTTATCTGACCGTGGGGCGCAACTATGCCCTGCCCGTCTACTCTTTCCAACAGTGTATTCATTATAAATTAATGTTATGTATTTCCGAAAATGAAGTATTTATAATGTTGTGCCTTTTTTGGCCCACTCTGTAACTTATTACCTATTCGTACGTGCAAAAGAATTGATTAATAAAAAAAAAAAGATTTGGGTTACATACGTAATCCGCTCGAGTACTTGTGTCGGAAATTATGGCGCGAGCATTGAAGTATTAGGAGCGTTTTGTTCATCAGAAACTCATCGTATACGTTTATAAATTTAACAGACCCTAATATACATCTTGATATAATTTGGCATAGCATGCTAAAACATTATAAATAATTAGTTTTTGTTCTTTTTATTTTCAATTGCATTCATGTTAAAACTTTCAAAATATAATTTGTTCTGTAATAAAAAATGTAGACCTACTTATATAGGCTAAATTTTTTGATTAATTAATAGTACATTATGCAACGAGTCTGTAATAGTAGTGATTAAGACGCGAGGATGTTTATGAAACGAGCGCAAGCGAGTTTCATAACTTTCATACGAGCGTCTTAATTACCATTATAGGCAAGTTTCATACGACTTTTTATGCTCGACCATATTTCTAACTTGAAATTATTCATTAGTATTCATGTTATGGTTATGTAAGTGAGGAGCGTGCGCAGATGCGAAAGTATTGATTTTTTCCGAGGAACGAATGCCATTGACCTTGATGTAATCTAGAGAATAACATGAACATTAGTCTTGATATAACCTGGAAATTGATATAGAATTGAAAAACGAGATGACAAATTGAATTTATTTGAATATTATTTACAATTAACGCTAATTATTATAGTAACAGAACATAACCTTCTGCGACAGTATTGGATTTTCAGCCTCCGTGACGTTTCGCTAGTTGTCTTTCGATTGCATATCCGAGAATAATCGAAAACCTGAACTTTAATGAATAGGTGTACTTTAATGACATGCATTAAAGGGTTACTACCAGGTGTATAATTACTACATTTCGGCATGATCGAGCATAAAAGTACTAACGTCTGAATGAATTTCGTAAAACATGCTACTTGATTTTTACACTTAAGTGGCATTTGTTGATTTATACGAGCAAGTGGCATTTGTTACTGAAATGTCAGATTATTTTATCCACACACGCAACATTGGTTAACGTAGTCCTTTCTTTTACTTTATCAATAGAACCATTGTTATTTTGGTAAATACGACCTACAAAGTGAAAGGTATACCGCAACCTTCATACCATAACGCGCACGTTAATGGTGTAATAGTTTATTCATAGGAAAGTGCTTACAATACCGACACAGTATGTATTTACATACGCATGCATTCAATCATTCAATTAAAATTTAGTCCATTTCATTTGAAAATTGCGAAACATATTTTTTATTTACCACATACTGTTTGTTAAATTTCATTCAAATTAAGCCACACGCGCAATGAAAGGAATGGAGCACATTTCCATTGGTATTTGTCTATGGAACAAACACCTTTTCAATAACAGACCAAAATTTCTCTTTCGTGTATGGATGTACTGGTAGGGCAACCTTAGTTATTTCGGCATCTGGTATACGCTGGACAAGTTTATTATACAATTATATTTTAATAATTGTTGTTACTATGATGTTGATTCAACATTGAATTCTAAATCTTAAAACTCCTGATGTAAAAAGAAGAAATCTTAACATACCACTGTTGTTTAGTCAACTGTCCGAAGACAGTTCTGAACCTCACAAGTGATACAAACAACGCACCACTTATGAGGCAACTAGGCCAGGAAATAACGGCCTAATATACCACTAATGCAATATATATTTTATTGCATGTCATTTTTAAATATCAGATTATATAGGTAAAAAAATATATATTAGAAATGAGGGAATCAGAAGCAAAGGGATATAAGTGCACTTAAGAGGTTAGGTACAGCTTATAGCAATAAAATATTTGGAAATATTCAACATTTTTTTCCTCCATTACTGTATCTTGTACAATTGGTAAAATTGGTATGTGTAAAACACTGTCCTTCTGCCATATGAAAAAAAAATATTTTCATGTTTTAAAAAAATTATTTATATTCTTTTATTTTCAAAATTAAAAACGGTGGCAGTTCACTGTGCAGTGATGAAGCGCTTCTCTCATAACTCATAAACTTGTTAACTTTTTCATGTTTTCTCTCTTGTATTTTATTGCTGAAACTCCTGTTTGCAATATCGTGCTATTTCAACTACATTCCTTAATAAATAATATTTTCTTTTTATTTTGTGTGAGAAGAAAATACTCATATTTGACCTTTTTTTTTAAATAATTTTTTTTTATCGGACAATCTATCAAAGGGATAGAAGTGATTTTTGCATCATAATGTAGAAATGACATGCATAAATACATACAAAAAATTTATCACAGAATGTTGGATAGTTTTTGAATTATGAGGGAAACGCTTCATCACTAGACAGTGAACTGTCACCATTTTGAATTTTGAAAAAAAAAAAAAAAAATTTTATCGTAAAAATATTTTCATCATATAGGAGAAGGACAGTGTTTTACACATACTAATTTTCATTATTGTACAAGATACAATATTGGAAGAAAAAATGTTTAATATTTCCAGAATTTTACTCCTATAATCTGTACCTAATCCCTTTAGTTATTTGTGAGAAAATGTGGTTGAAAGTACTTAAGATTTCGTTAATTCCGCGAAATTTTTTATTTCAATTTTAGTGTGTGATGTGGTTAAAAGATCTGTTCCTTTGCCACTAAGGTTGCTATGCATAGACATTTCGCCAGCCCGCGCTACGAACGTGCTAAACTAGCCCCAGCTATCGACTGATTACTTGTACAGGATTCATATCATATCATATCGCTAACACTGGTTTATGAATACGAAAAACGTTAGTTCGCTGATTATCCACCGGAAGCCCGCGCTAAGAATACCTATGAATATGGCCCTAAAATTTTAAATGTTTCAGCTTGCCTTGGATGCAGTTAACTTATATTCTTAAAAATGTCACTTGTACTCCTTTGCTTCTGACCCCTCAAATGACTTCAATGTGCACATACCTAACGTAAAAATAGATAGAAATTATTAATAACGGTATACAGGATGGAAGTGAAATAACCCTGCAGATTGAAAGGGATGATAGGATACATTTAAATAAGTAGAAAAACTATATTACGTTTTGTGATTAAATGCAAGGTTAGTTATAAAATTAAGTTGGAAGTTTCAGCAGTCTGAAAACATCGCCGCTAACACAGCTCTCTTCCTTCTTTCCGTAATACAGATGTAAGAGACAACGAACTCAGGTCTGTTTCCCTAGGTCAGGCATGTCAAAGTGAGCCATAGATGGCATTTGCCATAGCCGTGGTTCGTCTTTTCTACAGTGACCAAATGATTGACAGCTAAGCTAAGAGTTCGATTGCTAATATTTTGTCATAGTAAACATACTAAAATCATAGGTTGTATTTTTTTCCAATGTTGCACAAAATATCTCAAGTGTTAGTGGGTAAAAATGCAAATATTCCGAATGTTCTGTTTCCACACTTCAGAATATAAAAAAACAGTAATAGTTTAGAATGTATTCTTCATTATGTGAAGTGGAAAATAATATATTATGTAATTAACTAATTAAATATGTTTCAATAAGTATGTTTAATATTACAGTTTCGGAGTAAACTCCTTGTATGAATCTATTTCAATATGAATATTGTACACAGAGTTATGGATTTTACGTATAGTACCAATAATTCAACATTTAATATAAGAACGTTGTAACATTTGTAAGTATTTCAAGATTGTAGTTTGTAGTAGATTATTATTTTTTATAGGAGACAGCTGCTACAATTACCACACGAGTCACAACCCTCTCGTAGTGGCGAGTGACCTTGAAAAGACTTTCCTAAGTGAATCTCTCCCTCTCTGGCAATGTTGCAATCTGTTCGCATCGTTCAGTAGCTTAAAATTAGTGGTTTTTAAATTAAATTTACACGAAAACCGTCCACGCTATGGAAATATGTCAGAGGAATAAATTATTATTTATTACATTTTCTATCGATATAGGCAAAAATTAAAATCCTACTCGCAATAGTTACCGAATAAGAGGGTATTAAAATATTTAGATAAAACTTTTCTTTCTGAGAAAACTATGAACTTTCCACCAATACGGTATCACTCTTTTTGGTACATTCAGCGTGAGCTATTGGCTCTGAAAATCTGCAGGGCTTTTTGACTTCCATCCTGTATATCGGTACTTACTTAAACTATATAATTTATAAGGAGAGACAATTGTTTTAAATTATGGATTACAGAGACTGTGTATTATGTTCATCTAAAATATTTACAGTTTAACTTCTCATATGAGCACGTATATAATGTTCTTTTAAGCGTATCTTGGACAATTTTGCAATAAAAATTAACAAAAGGTAAAATAAGCGAATCATAAACTCAATCATTTAAATACATAGAAAAATATACAGAAATTAAGTGTCACCTTTACACTGATTCTTATTCTTGCATTAGGAAAGGAATAAACTGTATAATATTCTGTTCTAGAGACAAGCGTTGTACCAATGAATGTACCGGTACGAATAGGTACAAGATATCAATCTGTTCAAAACCTGAGTGAAATAAACACTAGAAAACTTTGCTCAATACTTCAAAGATCATAAATATGCCTGCAGAGAATCACGACAACCACACACGATATCAAAGTGTAATAAAAGTCTACCAGAGTTACAGCAGCAATCTTTCTTTGTTCGATATCCAAAACGGTTTGCGTCAGTATTGTGATTATTTGGAAGGCTCCGTCCGCCGCGCTGTACCGAGCGGCATTTTTATTGAAGTTATTCAGCCACACGTATATTTTATGTATTTTTCACGCACCGAAAAGAGATAAAAGTAACAATCTACTACAAACAACGAACTGACAGATCCAGGGCAAACTGGCCACATTGAATCGCTGCCAATAACATACTGGGCTGTCTGTGTGGTTAGCCTGAAGAGTTTGCTTCAAAGTACCTTCTACCGACATTGTATGGAATATTGGATATATGCTTCTGTGCTGTGGCTTTTTCTGGCTACGTATGTAGTAGCAGTGAATTTCTAATTGTGCTGAACAAACTATGTTAATTGTGAAATAGAAATGCTTTAAAGATTTGGTTAATAATTCTTCACTAAAGAACACGAAATGTTTTTTTTAAGAATCCATAACAATTGTATAACAGACATCTATCAAAATTACTATATATATATATATATATATATATACACACACACATATACAGAGCGTTCGCCTTCGGGTGAGGCCAGGAAAGCGGCATGTACTAATACGCCTCTTTGTGCGCGCAGTTGTTGAGACACGCTCGACAATCAAGGACATCAAGGTCGACAGGTTATCAGTTGTGAGCCAGATGTTGCAGTATTTAACACGTACAGTGCAGTTTCTTGACAGAGTTGCTTAAATATTCAGCGTGTGTGTAAAATTTGTTAACAATGCAAAACGCAAAATTCACGCTTGAACAGAGAGTTTTTATGTATGGTGCATATGTGAAAACAGAGTCATGTAGAGAGATGCGTAGGCAATTTGAAGTGAAATATCCGGGTGCTTCAGTTCAGGGTAGAGAAACTGTTAGACGTCTTGTTAACAAATTAAGGACAACAGGGTCGATAAATGCTACAATTCCTAAGCGAAAACAAAGAGTATTGACGGCAGAAAAAATTGATGAAATCAGTTCATAATTTACACTCTCTCCTAATAAATCTCTAAGACGTGTTTCACAGGAAATTAGTGTTTCAAAAACATCAGTCTTTACTGCTGCTAAACTTTTAAAATTAAAACCCTACAGAGTATAGTATAGAAAGCGGAAGCTTACGGATAGACGATTCCCGCAAGCGACACCGCAGGCAGGCCGCTTTCCTGGCCCCGCCCGTAGGCGAACAGGGTAGAAGTGAAATAACCCTGTGCAGATTTTCTGTGCGAATAGCTCAAGTTGTATGTAACAAAAAAAAAAAAAAGTAATACCGTATTGGTGGAAAGTTCATAGCTTTCTCACAATTTTTTTTTCCAAATGGTTAACGCTCTCTTATTCGGTAACTATTCCGAGTAGGATCGTGACTTTTGTGCATATCGATAGAAAATCTAATATAGAATCATTTATTAATCTGGCGTATTTCCATAATGTGGACGATTTTCGTGTAAATTTAATTTAAAAATCACAAACTTCAAGCCACTGAATGAAGCGAACAGATTGCAACGTTGTAGTCAAAGCAGAGAGGGAGAGATTCAACTATGGCTGTCTGGTCAAGGTCACTCGCCATTACGAGGGTGTTGTAACTCGCGAGGAAATTGTAGAAACTGTCTGCTATAAAAAAAATAATCTACTACGAACTACAACCTTGGGATACTTACAAATGTTACGTTCTTACAAGTAAAATCCAGATCTCTGTGTACAAAAGGCCTATGTACGTATTGAAATAGATTAATACAAGCGGTTTACTTCGAAACTGTATTTTTAAACATGCTTATTGTAAAATGCTTAATTAGCTAATTATATAATATATTATTTTTCGCCTCACGTAATGACTAATGCATTCTAAATTATTGGTAAGTTATTTTTAATATTATGAAGTACGGAAAAAAGGTTTATAAAAACTAGACTTTTGAGATCACTGAAATTGAATCATCGCACACTTCAAATATTGCACAAGAAAATGTATGTATTGAACAACAAGTATATAACTGTACTTAAAAGAATTCTATCCGTATTCACAAATTACCAAGGTTGTACATTTTGCTTACAGTAAAAGACTTTGTTATAACATTACAATAATGATACACTTTAGAAAAAGGAAATTCAATCAATAGCAACACAAAAAATACAGCCTATGCTTTTAGTGTGTTTAGGCCTACTATGACAAGAGACTAACAATTCTTCGAGCAATCGAACTCTCAGCTGACAAGCAAACATTCTGATGGAGGGCAGATAAAAAAAGTTATTTTTCTTTCTTTCACCATGTTAAAAATGTCAAAAGAAATGCTTATACAATTCTGGCCACTCGACCGCAATTACGAGGGCCGTAAAAAATAAGTTCACCTGGGGCCGTTTAACAGAAAGAAAAGACAATTTCATTGGAAAAATGTATTGGAACAGACACAGCAATTGTTGAGCTATTTTTGAACATTTTCTCCACTAGAATTGAGACATATCGTGGGATCGACAAAGAGGTGTAGACGGCTGTCAAACGCTGGTTCCGATCCCAGGCGGCTGACTTCTACGACACAAGGATAAAAAAATTGTTCCCATTGTATGACAAATGTCTCAATTACGATGATTATTAGAGGAGAAAAATTCTCTCTGGCGCCGGGGATCGAACCCGGGTCCTTTGTTCTACGTACCAAGTGCTCTAACCACTGAGCTACACCGAAGTTCAATCCACACTATCGGATCGAATCCCTCTCCTCCAGTGTTTTTCCCTTTGTGGCCTGATTCCAAGTGGCCTGACATATGTTGACATATATCAAGTCAATTGCCATTATACAAAGAGCGCACTCAATTGAATGACTTAGTGGCCGGGATTCCACATAATATGCACTTTAGTGCGAAGAATCTACGTAAAAATTAATTTTTGGTCCTACAGAATTATATCTGTTGTGGTAACAATGATTATTAGAGGAGAAAAAGTAGCCTATGAGCGCCCGTTTGCAAAGTGAGAGCTTTCGTTTTTAAAGCATGAGCGTGCGTTTGAAAAGTAAGACTGTCCTTTTGCACAATTTGCGCATATATTTGCAACGTGCAAGCATCCGCTTACAAAGTGCAAGTATCCAATAACAACAACGGATGAACATACATTTACAAAGTACTGGGTGCCTGGCAATATATGAAAAGACACAGCTCGTCGGCAGTTTTCTTGCACAGTTAGTAAGTAGGGACCGTATTCTTTTCCAGGGCGTACGGAGCTAAGACTATATTGGCGTGACGTCATATTTGGCGCCTGATACAAGTACTGTCATGGAGCAATTTGCATCTTAATTGTGCTGTAGGTTGACGTTCTATTCATGATTACAAACTAGACCTCGAAGACTGTTGAAAATGCAATCTAATGATCAAGATTAATGCTAAGATGACCTTTTCTATAATTTAAATTGTTTGTTTATTTATTTATATGACTGATTTATTTTTACATACGTATACTGGTAGAGTTATGGCCATAAGGCCTTCTCTTTCATGCAAGCAGTATAAAAGTACACAGCGTATATAAATAACATCAATAGAGAAAACAATGTAGTAGTAGTAGTAGTAGTAGTAGTAGTAGTAGTAGTAGTAGTAGTAGTAGTAGTAGTAGTAGTAGTAGTAGTAGTAGTAGCAGTAGTAGTAGTAGTAGTAGTAGTAGTAATAATAATAATAATAATAATAATAATAATAATAGTAAGAACAAAATAAATGCTGTGTTTAATTAAATATAATTATAAGGGTGCAGTGTTAAATTTGGACCGAAGTAATGATTAACATAGGCTAATAAAGGAAAATTGATATATTAAAAATAAATATTCAACAAAAATAATATTTGAAGAAATATATTCTAGAGACGAAAATCAGTCTTTCTTACGACCGCCTTTTTAAAGTTGTCAATATCTGACTGCCCTTTACACCATATACACCAAAATACGCCATTTTCATTATTTACACTATCGTAAAGGATGAAGTCTTACATTGATCAAACATAATTTACACTATTGCACAAAATTTGCAAAATATATCAGTATTATGAAATAACAAACTTTGCATTACAACACACACAACTATGCATAATAGTGTAATAATATTTGTTCAATGTAAGTAGTAGGTCTACATTCTTTATTATACTGTAAATAGTAACAAATAGAGTATACTAGTATACATTGTGTAAATAATTTAAATTGTAAATATTAATGTAATTGTTGAAGTGATCCAGGTTTTATTCTGCCCACTTGACGGAACAGGAGTCGCGTGAGGCGTCAGTCAAGTATTTCATTGCTAGATTCAAGCGTGTAGTTAATTTAAAATCCCCAGTAATACTTAGGCCTAATCTTATAGCCGCCTGGGACAAAGTATAGACCCTAGTTATAAGTATCAACTCTGAATAATTTGCTTTCGTATTGTCAGTGGCCAACACTTCTTACTTTTAGTTTACGTAAACATTGTGGGTGTTATTTTGACCCAGCCGTGCGACCTAGTAGATTATTGAATTGACCTTACAAATAGGCACGTTTCCAACTCACACCAGCCGACTATACTAAAATTCGCTTGCTATTCAAATTTCAGCGGGAAACATCTGCTCGTCCCTAGACCAACCCCACTTTGTGTCGCTATCTAGCGATCGAATAACACTACGAAATTATACTGGACTTTAAATATGATGAAGTTGATATCTAACGTGAGGAAACGGAAGAACGCAGGCAAAAGTCCAAGTGAGATTTTTCAGTTGGTCATTATACGACGCTTTATCAACTGCTATGGTTATCTTAGCGTCTTAGTGATATGAAGGTGATAATACGAGTACTAGCAAAATGAATCCAGGGTCCGGCGCCGAAAGTTATAAACCGATTATTTAGTCCTGACAGCTCAGCGACGCGAAAGAAGGGAAGTAACAGGAGTAGTGGGGAGAGATATGGAGTAGAGAGAGATAGAAGAGAGCCGTTAGTAAAGAAATGCAGTACGGCTTAACTGTACTGGAAACACAATGCTCTACCGCATGCGTGACAACCGATCGCTCTGAAAACAAGCGACAGACTAACCTGAACACCCCTTGGCTTAGCTTAATGGACACGCCTGACCCAGGCGCATATTGTCGGCGACTGTCAGGACTAAGTATTCGTACTCTATCCAGTATTTGCTCTTATGAGTTGAAGGAAAACCCCGAAAAACACAAGTAATCTTTCCCGACCAGGATTTAGACCCGGGCCTGCTAGTTTCACTGTCAGACGTGCTAACCTTTACTCCACAGCAGTGGACAGATGAGATCTTGTTGGCTACGAAGTTTTAAATGAAATATATGAGACCTTAACGGAATTATAAATAAAATTACATGCTTCAAAGATCGAAAGTCTATTTGACCTAGTTACTGCAGAGACAAGAGTGGCCAGTAAATAATGTATTATTTTCTTACACACATGCTTGCATCCCGTCGAACTGTTTATTTCGTAATAAATGAAAATATTATTTCTTGGAAACCGACTCACTGCAGCACAATAGTAGGTGAACACAGATGTTATTGAAGTCAACAGTATGAATTTCATTTGACGTTAGACTATACAGTAGCTGTTGCGTAGGCCTACACCACTTACTTACTTACTTACTGGCTTTTAAGGAACCCGGAGGTTCATTGCCGCCCTCACATAAGCCCGCCATTGGTCCCTGTCCTGAGCAAGATTAATCCAGTCTCTACCATCATATCCAACCTCCCTCAAATCCATTTTAATATTATCTTCTCATCTATGTCTCGGCCTCCCCAAAGGTCTTTTGCCCTCCGGTCTCCCAACTAACACTCTATATGCATTTCTGGATTCACCCATACATGCTACATGTCCTGCCCATCTCAAATGTCTGGATTTTATGGTCCTAATTATGTCAGGTGAAGTATACAATGCATGCAGCTCTGTGTTGTGTGGCTTTCTCCATTCTTCTGAAACTTCATCCCTCTTAGCCCAAAATATTTTCCTAAGAGCCTTATTCTCAAAGTAGGTCTACACCACACTCTGCTTAACTGTATAATGAAGCTGCAAATTCAGATCAGTATTTTTCAACTGGTAAATTTCTAAAGTAATAAAAAGCAGAGATAAGACACTCTTCCACTCATTGATACCACTTCCACGTCGCTATTTCTGACTGTAGTTTTGGTTTTAATCTTCTTTCACCGCAGCGTATCGTCCTGTATTCCTGTTCTCTTTGTGGTGTTTTTATACTGGACACACTGAAATTTCCCCTTTGTTTCCAATGTGTTTTTCCCTCTAGTATTAAAAAAAATATCTGACCTATGCATTTCTGACCTTTAATTTCGGATTCGTTTGTATCTCTTAACTACCCGCGCTTCCTTTTTTAAAAAGGCGCTAAAAACTTAACTAGTTAATAGAATTGTACGGCAGGTAGCGAAGTATTCTTAAGCCAATAAAAGGCTTCCCAATGTACATATAATGCTATATTATTCTGTATTCTATTTTGTCGGTGAATGTACAGCTTAAAATACACAAACCTTCTCATTTAATTAAAAATCGGCGAGTGCAAAGAATTTAATTCTTGTAAAGCTTATTTTAAAAGGAGGTAACATGCTCCGAGTACTTTTAAAACATAATGAAACTTTCGTAATACATGCAGATATATATGTGTGTTTCTTTTTTTCTCTCGTTGGTTAAAATTCAACTCAATAACTAGTCCGCAAGATTATTAGATAATTCATTGAATCTTATATTTTCAGCCATTGTGGTTGGTTGCTTTACCTTGTAATAGAATAAAATAAAAGAACAAAACAAAAAATTTAATACATTGTGCATTTTGTGCTGCTATATGAACATGAAATTGGATTTAATTATATTAAAAAATGTATAAATTACTTTCGACTCTCAATAGTCATCGTAAAAAATAATATTCAACTTTCCTCCATATATAGCCTTATTTCGCCAGCAAAGAGGTCGTCAGAATTTAAGGAGGCCTAAAAAGCGTTTGAATGCCCAGGACTATCTATACTTCGTTCCATAATGTATGACAGGAGATAAAAAACATTGCTGTCAGAGGAGGAGAGATGTATAATTGCTATTGAACCAATGGCAGACAGCGTATATTCCGAATCTCACCGCACCGGTGGGCATCAATGACGTCACGCTGCAGCGAAATAGCAACAAAACTACTGGAAGGTTCAATGGCTATCATGGCGTCTGTACAAGTTGTTGTCTGTGCTACGCTAGCAAGATTTTGCGAAATTTCCCTAGTGTCATCTCGTTCAAAAAAAGAAAGCATGAACAATTTATTTCTTGAACCATAGTAATAACTGGTCCATTGATATGTTCGCTCATAAGCCATTAACATATTGTTTTTACGTTGTGCTCATTAAAAACACCAAAGCAGAACACACCGTCATGACACAACAGTGCACGATGTCATTCGTCTGCTAAGTCCCGCCCTATACAAAAACCAATCAAATTCACTGATGGGCACTGCCACTATCTCTGCAAGCTGATAGAATCGGTGCGACACCGGTGGAGCATCAGTGACGTCATTGTTGAAATTCGGAACACCGTGATGACATCAGATTGCTCTGCGCTGAGATTCGGAATACGCTCAGAGATCTCATTACACGCTTGTCTTGAAATTGAGCGGTACGAAGCGTTCTACCCCCGCCAAACTTCAAGACAAGCGTAGATTGAGACCTCTGCCATTGGTTTAATAGCAATTATAATTCTCTCCTCATTGTCGGTAATGTTTACTTCTCCTGTCAGGCAATATGGGACGAAGTATAGTTCAGTGATATTTTCATGCTTCATGATTCCAAAAACCCAAAACCCTCTCGAGTTGACCTAAAATTCATCCGCGTTTACATTGTACAGTTACAATAAAATCCTCTCATATGCCATTCTATTTACACGAGTTTGCCAGCTTTCATTGTCGTTAGTAATTTTGTAGTTCGATATTTCTATTAGATAAATTTAGGCATCATCCATTATATTTATCCGTTTCTTATGTTATCTCTTAAACCGTCGAACTTAGTAGTAGAATTTCGATTAACTTCATCTCCACGGTATAAGCCAGAAGCCTGGATTCAAATCTCATTCCACCTTAAATAAATTATAACCTGTGTTGGACAAGCCGGTGGTCTAAACCAGTGATGTCAAAGCGCCTGTACTGCGTGCTCTCGAGAACCGCACATTTCCTTAAGGGGACACTGATGTAAAACTTCTACAATTTTCATCTAAAATGTGTGAATTTTAAACTACATAGGCTTAAACATGCCTACAGTATTATTATATGTAAAACAAAATTGGCACCATTAGGGCTAATAGTTTTGAAATTATATTTTTTTAAATATATTTTATGTTGACTTCACTAAAAAGGAACCTTGTGATAAAGTTTTCAAAATTTTTATTTTATACTGACTCAAAAGCTGGAAAATAGCCATGGAATATAAATTGATATTATTTTTTTGAGCTCAGTCTAAATAGAGAGTCACGATAAATTTTTAATTAGATTTTCTTAATTTTTCACTATTATTTCACAATAGTATTCGCTTCAGGAGGCACTGAAAGGATTAAACTTCATAATAATAAATGTTGTATTTACAGGATTCTCAAACAGCCCTCAAATCTATAGGTAATTATATTTTGATGTACCGAAGTACATATGATATTTCCATGCAGATATTCTGCGTCATCATATGATGAAAGAGTGATGGAACGGAGAAAAATTCTCTCCGGCGCCGGGATTTGAACCCGGGTTCAAATCTCATACCGTCGGATCCCGTCGGCGCCTATACCGTCGGATCCCGGCCAACCAGTCACTCATACGAGTGCACCTCAACACATGTATGGACTTCGGTCCTGCGTTCATAGACATCTATGACGTAGTGCAGAGGGCGGCCACTAGAGGGAACCTAAGAGATGGAGCTTAATCTAACGATTCTAACCGGTGTCGGGGTTGTATCCGGCGTGGCTTAGTGAATAAAGCATCAGTACGTAGAGCTGAAAACCCGGGTTCAAATCCCGGCGCCGGAGAGAATTTTTCTCCGTTCCATCACTCTTTCATCATATAGGTAATTAGTTTGATTTAAATCGTCTGGCAGTGGAAATCAGAAGAAATTTAATACCTTGCGAGAAACATATTTGCTTCGCATGGGTGCGAGGACACAGTGGAACAGCCGGAAATGAAAGGTCTGATGAACTGGCATAAGATAAACTTAAATTTCTGCTATACTCTGTACCGTTATTCATATGCGAAAAGAAAAATGAGCACATAATAAATGGAACAGTCAGTGGCTATTCAGTACAAAGGGTTCAGTTATGAGAGAAATCGTTTTTCCTATAATCAACACTCGCTTTTTTTTTTAATTTAGACCGGCCAGAGGCTCTTTACCAAAGTTATCTTTATTTTCTGTTTTCCATTTGTTTCCTTTGTTGTACTTATATTAATACAAACACAACACCCATGCCCGAGGCGGGACTCGAACCCACAACCCTTCGGCCCAAGCGATGCCGTGCCCCTACCTCTTGAGCCATCCGGGCCGGCATTGAATAGCAACAAAATTATAACGGATTTTATACTAACGCAATTTTTGTCGGGTCATGGAAAATTTGTATCTTATTTAGAACGATTTAAATTACATAAGGAAAATGGCTACTTATGTATCTGTGAGGAACGGCAAACTGTGGATCACCTTTTGTTTCATTGTCCAGTATTCACAAATAGAAGATTTCTTTTGGTCGGACATTTACACTCTTGTAATGTAATATATGACAAATCATTATTCAATGGGTTCAGGAAAACATGCTGCTATAAACAGTTTTGTAATGTTATATGTAATATAATTAATAACTTGTAATTATATCTGTAAAAGGTATTATTGTAATAATATAAACTATCAGTCTATAACTATAATCCTAATGTACTTTCGGGTGAAATAGGGTTCAAAAAATTGTATATTCTAATAAATAAATAAATAAATTGGATAGAAGTGCACAATGTAATTGGATGTATAAAATATCACTGGACGAAATGCCTTAATGTCTTATAGGGTTAAAAATTGTATTGGACATGATATTGTTGTGTGAAATGAGTATGGGATGAAACTCGATATATGGACATTTGATGGTATTAGCAGAGATATTTTAGAATGGAAAGATGTGAGAAGATCAGAAAGAGAAAAAGGAATTCGTTGGGTCACTGGCCGAGAAGAAACTGTCTACTGAAGGATGCACTGGAAGGAATGGTGAACGGGAGAAGAGTTCGGGACAGAAGAAGGTATCAGATGATAGACGACATAAAGATTTATGGATCATATGAGGAGACAAAGAGTAAGGCAGAAAATAGGAAATATTGGAGAATGCTGGGTTTGCAGTGAAAGACCTGCCTTTGGGCAGAACACTGAATGAATGAATGAATGAATGAATGAATGAATGAATGAATGAATGAATGAATGAATGAATGAATGAATGTGAAAATAAAATATGAGACAGAAGAGGATAACATTGGAATAAACGTTTTGCAATGGGTAGTGTGATAAGGCAGTATGAAATGGAATAGAATGATACTGATATATTTTAGAATGAAGTAATGTGAAGAGATAGAATGGGTTGGAATAGAATAATATTGAAAAGATATTTTGAGATGGAATTGTGTAATAAACTAGCATGCAACTGAATAGGATAATACAGGAAATTCTTGGATGGATTTTTGTGATGAACCGATGAGGTAGCACGGAATTGAATAACTTATAATAATATTGGAAAGATATCTGGGATGGAATGTTGTGATGAGCTACTGCAAAATGGAGTAGGATGGTACTGGAAGTATATTTTTAGAATGGACTAATATGAAGAAATAGCATGGGATTGAATAGGATAATATTCAAAGAGATATTCTCGGATGGAAAAGTGTAATGTGATGAGCTAGCATGAAATTGAATAGGATAGTATTACAAGATATATTCTGTGATTCAATATTCTGATGAGCTGACATGAGATGAAATAAAATAGTATTGGAATATATATTCTGAAATGGAATATTGTGATGAGACAGCATGGAATGAAAAGGATAACATCGGAAGAGATATTATGGGATGGTGTAGTGTAATGGGCTGGCATGGAATGGAATATGATAATAGCAGAAGAGATATTCTGTGATGGTATAGTGTGTTGAGCCAGCATGGGATGCAGTATTATAATACTGAAAGAAATATTCTACAATGGAATAGTGTGATGAGATAATAACACTGAACAAGAAGAATTTTGCTCCGACTTAAAACAGTGTGTCCCTTATGATTTGTTGTGCGCCGAATCCGAAAATGAATCTCTTTTCTTCGTATCACGTAAGGGTTTTAAGACATACTATGACTTCATTTTTTGATAAGCGTTTCCCCAGGAAACATCTGGCGCGGGTTGGGAGTATAAACCAAAACAAAAGCAAATGTATTTTATGGGTTTGTGACTTATTTCTGGTTTCTTCTGGTTGTTGGCATGTTATTTAGTACTTCTAATAAATAAATAAAAAGATATTGGTCCCTTCTATTAAGTAAATTTCATAACAGTTCGAAGTGAGGTCTACACAATGAACAAACAAAGTCTGGTTTTCAGTACATGAAGGAAAAGTTTACCAGTTTGAGCGAAGGAAAATTAAAAGAGGGCATTTTTATCGGTCCACAAATTCACAAAGTTATGGCTGACTCTTTGAGCGTATTCCGAATCTCACCGGTGAGCAATCCGATGGCATCACGGTGTTCCGAATTCCACCGATGACGTTATTGATGCTCCACCGGTGTCGCACCGGTGCTATCAACTTGCAGAGGTGGTGACAGGCTCCATCAGCCGCCATCAGTGAATCTGATTGGTTCTTGTATAGGGCGGGAATTAGCAGACGAATGACATCGTGCACTGTTGTGCATTGGCGGTGTGTTCTGCTTTAGTTCTGCTGTATTGTTTGTAATGAGCACAACGTAAAAACAATATGTTAATGGCTTATGAGCGAACATGTCAACGGACCAGTTATTACTACCGGTTCAAAAAATAAGTTGTTTATGATCTATTTTATTTGAACGAGATGGCAGTACGGAAATTTCGCAAAATTTTGCTAGCGTAGCACAGATAACTACTTACACAGTCGCCATGACAGCATCGATCCTTCCAGCACTTTTGTTCCTTATTTTCGTTGCAACGTGACGTCATTGATGCCACCGGACCGGTGAGATTCGGAATATGCTGTTTGTTTGAGGAAAAACATTCCGTTACACAAACAATGGCATGGCGCGCTTTCAAAGACGTTTGCTCAAATTTCCTTGGAAATTCTAGGGCAGAGAACTGCATAAAACTTGTTGGGGAAACCTTGTTAAGTGCATATAACGAAATGGAGTGTAATATGTCCCTTAAAATAGGCTACACTTTTTACATTCTCATTTGGATTTCTTTCCTCCTAAATTTGGAGGGGTAAGCAACGAGCATGGGAAAAGATTTCATCAAGAAATATCAGAAATGGAAAGGCGATATAAAGGAAGATCATCATCCAGCATGCTTGCAGACTATTGTTGGTTCCTTGTAAAATACAGTCTCGGGTCTAGTTATAAACAGATGTCATTCAGAAAATTATTTTAAATGTAAGTTCAAATTCCGAGATTTTTCTCATTATATGCATGAAATATTTTTACTGTTGTTCTGTTTTAAACTATGTAACGTCATTTTTGTATCCAGTACACATTTTTCAAGTATTATGAAGAATTTTGAATCCCTAGTGTGTTGTAATTTTATCAGTAGCAGTGAAAAATTACAAACAAATAAGTTTTGTCATAAAAAATTCAATTAATTTTCCCCTGAAAATTGTACGCGATGCGGCAATTTGGATTTAAAATTCAGATTTAGGGCACACATATTAGTAATATCCACCTATCTTTATTTCGGAGCAAGACAAAAAATAAAAATTTGTTGTTCAATGTAATTAGAAGAGATATATTTTAGAATGGAATAGCGTGATTACATTGCAAGTAATAGATCAGTGTAAGATAATATTGGGTGATATTGTAAAGTGTACTTCAGGATGTACTGATATAATGTTATACTTTGGAATGGCACAGGACGTCGTAGCATTGACTGATGTAGAACGGAATTGTAGAAAGAAAAGTCAATGAATTGATTTAGATTAGATATTATTGGATAAAGCAATCACTAACTTGAAGTTCCTCTTGAGGCAGAGTGTATACGAACAGAGCAAAACGAAAAAAGCAGCGATATTGGATTAAGAAATGCTCGAAGGAAACTCCCCGTAGCCGCTTTGCTCTCTATAAATCTCCCAGGGCTCACAGAGATAGCGACTTAGTTCCTTAAGTGACAAGTCGGCAGCTGAGTGAAATATGGCGGGGCAGTCCATGTTTAGTAAGTTATCTTGTGTTCAGGAATTAATAAACAGTTCGGGAATGATGAGCAGGAAGCGGGTTGCAGCCTATCGCACCTCTCCCTCGCCTCATTTCCTTGATCCGTCTAGTTAGGGTCCGTAAAACCTGTTGGGACTGCTCCGCTGATCAGTCGAGCCTAATGTAATGATCCCAAGACATCTTCCCCGATATCGGCTGTATCCACTACTGACACGGCATCATGTGTATTGATTTATTGGTGGAAGCTGTAGCTCGCGACCTTTTTTTGCTCTCTCTCTCTCTCTCTCTATCTCTCTCTGTGCTCTTTATCCAGAAAGTGTTGCTTTGGCTTCTTGCGGTCGCTTTTTACAGTCACAGGCGGAAATGATCTCGGAGAAAAAAATAGGTGAGGGGACATGAATAGGCGGAAAGAGTAGAACTACAGAGATACCAGTAGTGTGTATCGCAGTTCACAGTAAGTGAATTCCTCATAACGCCAATTGAGCCAAGTGCAACTTTCAAAAAGTAGTAGTCACCACTGTCCACACCTGTGGAGTAACGGTTAGCGCGTCTGACCGCGTAACCAGGTGGCCCGGGTTCGATTTCCGGTCGAGGCAAGTTACTTGGTTGAGCTTTTCTTCCGGGGGTTTCCCTCAATCCAATATGAGAAAATGCTGGGTAACTTTCGGTGCTGGAACCCCGGACTCACTTCACCGGCGTTATCACCTTCATCTCATTCAGACGCTAAATAACCTAAGATGTTGATAAAGCGTCATAAAATAACCTAATGAAATAAAAAATATAGTCGCCACTGAGGAAAGTCATGTTTGCCACTTTCTTTTCGGGGCATGTGGCAAAGGTCTTGCCATTAGGGAAACTGTAGGTAAGCTGGCATGAAGAAAGGGCTGGGAAATTGCCATAACTTAATACTGATTCATTCTACTATTCCCTTCCCTTTCCTTCCCTACCCTTCATGTTCCATGGCAGTTCTATTGCATGATGATGTGTTCCTATTGCAACATCTCCTTTTCATTACCTATCCGTACCGTACGAAATATTCTCAACAATAAATTCTATAAGTGCTGATAGTTCTGTAACAATTTCATCTAGTTCAACCAATCTTTCTTGTCATAATAATTATTTCGAGACCGAATATCGAGAAAACTCACGACATGGACTTGAGTTTAAAGCGAAATGAAATTATCTACAGTAATCTCACTACAAGTTTTGATTTTATCGATAAATCTGCTAATGGAACACGAGAAGATTTATCTAGAGAAAATCAAAGCTCGAGTCGGATTTAATTGATTATTACACGATTAGAAGAAAGTATATAAAAAATAGACGAAATAAAGTACTCTAATACAATAAAATATTTAGTTACTAAAATATATACTAAACTGTCTTGAAAATGTAGACTATTATAGTACCATCTCATCATTACAAATATTCCGTTAGATGGCAGTAGTGTGTTATGATGTGCTGTTCTCTTGTTATCAGTTGTGCCAAATATACAATATTCATTGAACTGTATGAACGATTACTAGTCAAGAAGGTTTTGTTGATTCAGTTTAATTTTTATTAATGGAGTTGCAGTCCAGTTCAATTATCAATATATATTAAAGAATCTCTGATATGTGATAACTAGACTTCGTGGAACTGCCACGAGAAACGCAAGGTTTACTGCGCATGCGGTATAGACTGTATGAGAAGCGGACGTTCAAAGGATGGAGTATGCGTCTAATGTAAGCACTGAATAGTATACTGCAGTTACAATAAAACCTGTATCCTGCATTCAAGAGATACAATGAATGATCATTGAAGTAGGAATTGTCTCACCATACACAATTATTTTATAGTGAGATATATTAACTCTTAAAATTTAATGTAAGACACTCACATCATCCTTGAATATGTGCATTGCCGTAATGTTTTGCACAATAATTAACAGCATCCAACCACGTTCCCCAACGGGTCAAGAATGGCTGCGGGGGTAAGGGTATTCCAGGGGCATTTATTTGGAACAGCAACATTCTCATTGTAGTATGTTTGATTGAATTCTTGTCTGGACTGAACAAATGTTAAGCTTTGACTATTCCAACCACAGTAATGCAAAAACAAGTGCTTACATAGGTATACATTAGCTGTAGCTGCTCTATCTATTTGGACAGGTCACAACTCTTAACATGAACTGCTTATACTACGAGACCGGGCGGTCGCTCACCTCCTCTATACTACCGTACATCGGCAACGTGATCGCATGCTGCGTATGGCAATTCAACGAAGTCTAGTGATAACATAACCTAAATAATATAAACAAGATAAATGACAGAAAAGTTTTAATTAAGGTTGATGAAATAAACATGAATCATTTCAAAAGGTACAATTTTACTATTTAAAGTACAATTTTGGCAGTAAAAAGAAACTAATGCTAGGGAGGTGATAAAAAGCAAATCTTTGGAGGTGATAAAATTTTAGGATAAGCAGCCATGATTGGTTGAAACACGTCGTTCCGTATCGTTTTATTGGTCAAAAGTAGTATGACATAGTGAAAGTGTAATAGTCATTGAAAATTATCACCTCGAGAGATATTCAGCTATATAATTCCAACGCGAAGAATTAATATTATTGCATAAGTCCTTTTCATTATTTTTTCTGTACAAGTAGTGGTTATAAATAGATACTTAAGCTTTCTGGAATATGAAATTCGTTGATTAATATTTGATAATATAAAAATATTCACCTCCTTCCAGTAAAACGAATGAACATTTGAAATTAATACATATATTATAGCGCTTTATTATGAAATGCGTAAACGATTATTTTTAATTAAATATAATATATAATGCTTTATTTTGAACTCGGTAATATATTTATGTGTCCTTGAATGTTATAAAATTTATTGCGAACTCAGTTTAACAGTTTCTTCGTAATTCTCACAGTTCCTTTTCTTCATGTGAGAATAAAGGAACCTTGACAGAATTTTACGGAAACCTTTTTCGTTCGAAATTTCTCGTCTTCACAAAAACGCTGCTACAATTTTAAGCATGTTTTATTCAACACACGTGTATGAATAACTGTTTTAATTCATGGAAATGAATAAATCTGTACAAACAGGACGCTTATCGGATTACAATCTCAAACAAGCTCTAAGAACACGCACTACTCAAGGAATTACACATAATACCGTGAGGGCAGAGCACCAAGTCCTAGACTCCTAGAACGTGCAGCCACTGCGCATAGACAATACATCACGAAATCGTCTGTCATTTTAGAATTAGAGATAAAAATCAATACAACGTATGAAATCCCAGCTATGAGGATTGGTCACTTTGTGGTTTAAGCAATTCCTACTTATTTTTAAGCTGTGTATCCACAAAGCGAGACTGTCAAGTACGGCCGCCTTTCGCGGCAGCCTCGCTTGTTGTTTGCCTCGCGGTTTTTTCTTTTAGTAGCGAGACAAGAATGTGCAGCAGTGCGTTAGTCATCTGGTAGTGCGCGACAATTGAGGCAGTAACATCGGGTTTATGTGATGGAATCTTTGGCAGCGAACAGTCCACACGGAGTGAGTTAATCACTGAGGGACACATTTGACTGCCTCCAAATAACGACTGGAATTGGCTCACGAGTGAGGCAGCCCCGTTCCCTTGCGAGACTTCGAGCGTATTCCGAATCTCAGCGCTGAGCAATCTGATGGCATCACGGTGTTCCGAATTTAAACGATGACGTCACTGATGCTCCACCGGTTCCATCAGCTTGCAGAGGGGGTGGCAGTATCCATCATTGAATCTGATTGGTTCTTGTATAGGGCGGGAATTAGCAGACGAATGACATCGTGCACTGTTTGAGTCATGGCGCTGTGTTCTGCTGTATTGTTTGTAATGAGCACAACGTAAAAACAATATGTTAATGGCTTATGAGCGAACATATCATCGGACCAGTTATTACTACTGGTTCAAGAAATAATTTGTTTATGCTCTCTTTTCCTTCAACGAGATTACAGTACGGATTTTCGCAAAATCTTGCTAGCGTAGCATAGACAACAACTTGTACAGCCGCCATGATAGCCACTGAACCTTCCAGCAGTTTTGTTCCGATTTCGCTGCAGCGTGACGTCATTGATGTCCACCGGTCCGGTGAGATTCGAAATAAAGCTGTTCGCTTCCTATTGTGAGGAATGGTATCCACTGAGAGAAGCGATCATTAAGAGATAGCCTCGCTTTAGGGTTTTACAGGACTGATTATTTTCACATTGTTTTTCTGACATCACATATTGACACGACAGTTCTTTACATTTAATCATTTTTACTCTAATCCTTTAATTTAGAATTATGTGTCTATAATCTCCAATTCTTCTTTTAAAATTGTATTTTTCTCTCTTCTCTCTAGTGTTGTTAATTTTCATAGTGTATTCGTACCAAAAATACAGTCGTCCTGGGGTCACATGGTTATAATCAGATTTTCAGTCCCTACACAGAGACAAGACATCACATCTCTTGGCGTATTGAGGGAGCGTAGCAATGAGTTCAATCACCCCCCTGCAACTGACATGCACCTAACGTTCAGTATTGGGATCGAAAATCCGCTATCTAGTTGTAATGCTGACCACGAGATCCCAGATTTGTGTGTTCAAATTCGGCTGAGAGATATAGATTTTAAAGGGTGAAAATTCTTAGCAAACTTCTTCCAGAAGAAAATTATTGAAGCTATGATTCACATATCTTAGATTTAAAAAAACGTAAAATCTTTCACTTGATAGAGAATTTCAGGCAAAATTTGTCGTCTTTTCTCGCGCACGATGAATGTTCGCGAATACTATTTATTGGTACAGATAATCTTTTCAGGTTCTTTTTCTTTATTTTTTGTCTTCTAGACAGGCTCGTGTTGTTTTTGTTTTTTTTTTGTTATCTAATACGTAAGGCTCAGATAAAGTAGCTGTAACAGGATAGGCCGTATAGCTGTATAGCAGTGGTCGTCAGCACTCGCTGAAATGTGCAATGGGTACGCGGTGCCGTCCCGTGCGCATGGTCATGCAACAGGGAGAAATAGAGAGCATACCCGCTAGCAGCTACGAGAGCACTATAGTGCACTACGTTTTCAGCGGGTAAGAGAGACTAGCCCCAGCGTGCAATGTGCTGAAGACCCCTGCTGTATAGGATAGGACTTTGACTTACTTCAGACTAAGTAAAAACCATTCACTTTCACTAGCTAAAACTCTATCTGCTGGAAAAAGCGTTCCCCACTTCCTTGCTGAAACATCAGTGAGTGGACGGTACAGCCGATGACAGGAACTGAATATACGTCGTCAATTCTGTGGGCTGGGGGGACACGCGATAACTAGTTAATGTTTGTAAAGAAAAGGCACGGACCAAAGATGTCAATCCTGATACAGCTACTTTATCCGAACCTTACTAATGAGATTTATTACTGTCTTATTTTTTCCTAAAAGGAGTTTACATATAACGGGAATTTAATTTATTCCTGGTCGTATTTGTACACATCCCGCTGTACACCTTGAGTTCTTGGTGACGTCAGTGAACATAAGAACTAAAGTAAAAACGAGCGTTCATGTACAGAAATATACAAATTTTCATCTCATGTCTCATCTGTTATAACTAGAGTGTAGAAATCATTGTAATGCATGTGCACTATCTACCAACCACTTACAATCTTACTGATACTACCGCTGAAGAAATAGCGCGTAATGCGTAGCACCATTCACAATTTTGCAACCAATACGAATAAATGTTTTGGCTTAAAGTGCTGAAATTTGATTTTGTTAGGTTACTTTGTTATTTTCAGTGAAACAACTTTCAACACAATATAATATTACTTTTTAATGTCGACGCTGAATAAATTTCGCAGTCGAATACATACAAATATTACTACTATTACTACTACCATATATATATATATATATATATATATATATATATATATATATATATATAGGCTAATTTATCTCTCTGACAAGCAGATGATTTTTACTAGACTGGAGCAAAAATATATCTGTACGCTGAAACCTTTTACCTATCAAAGATGCAGCATAGTCATAGTCGTTATTTATTTGTTGATTGGTATTGATGAAAATATCTCTATATAAAACGAGACGTTAAAGACTGACATTTGTTAATTTGACGTATGTCATGTGCAACCGGACGAACGCAGGTGAAATGGTACGTTAACCTTTTGTAACTGTTGCAATGAATAAGATTCATTTTCCAGCTTCGCACGATAAACCAAACGGTACACTTCGTCATATTTTCCCGTCTTCCAAGTGAATTTTTTCTAGGACACGTATATTAATGAAAATAGTAATTATAATATATAACATTTAAATAATTCATAATTTATAAAACACAAGTTCTTGTAACCTACGAAATGTCTCATATTTTCACGAATTAAAGTTATATTAAATGCTGGAACAAATACTTCCGTACCATGATGAAACAATAAATAATAAAATGTTAAGCTTTGAAAAATAAACAGAATTTCGTTAGGTATTCAGTCTGTTTAAATACATTTTCCAAGCTGATGAGAATGGATTTAAATCTGTAAACAAGAATTGTGATTGGTTCAATCTTATCTTGAATATGGTAGAAACTTTAGTGTCTGATTTGAAGGCTTCAGACAAAAATGCGATTCTCGGACATTTTCCCGAATACCTATTCTCTCGAATGACTCCCTCCTGAATCCAATTTCCCGAATGAGTTTACCCGAAAACAAATTTCTCCAAACAAAAATAATCCCGAAAAATGCCTATTATTGTGAATAATTGTGTAAATACTCATGTACTGCGTCTCACCTTGAACGTTTTGAGGGTGGAGGTCGTTATTGAGGTCCCACGTTGGACGCCATTTGAGGGTGGGTGCGTCTCGGTGTTACGTGAGATTCACTCAGGGTAGCCGAGGTACGGTTGTGGTGTAGGTTGATGTCGGGAATAATCCCAAGCCGGCTACTTATATAAAAGGCAGTGTAAATTCCAAAACTATAAGTTTATTGTCGTATTCACTTGGTAAACCCTAGAGTATGTATTTCCGGCTGACTTATAATTCAATCGTTGGTCGCAATTCTGTATCGACTCAGTTGCAGCTCTGAATAAGCTCTATCCGATACTATAAATTCAATACTCTGTCCCGTACACTACGATCGAAGCTCCTAAACGTTGGCGAGTAGTCTCGCCGATGACAAAGTTCAATCTATCGAGTCTTCGCCTGAAGAAAGACTATTAAGTTGGGCCGCCGACACGATGAGAAGTTGTGATCGTGCCCTGTATGTAGGGCCGCCGACACGATGAGATCTTGTCTTGATCATCTCCGCTCCCCGTCACCCTTATTTATAAAAACCTATCCTACGCTAAAACTAACTATTCTATTGGTTAAAAACTACGTCACTAACTGGCCTAAAATCTATTCCCTATTGGTCCAAAGTGACCTCATAAGCTGGACCAAGATCTCTTCTTATTGGGCGCGAAATATGTCATCTCTAAATTTAGACTTTGGATTTCCCATAACATCAAATTAGTTTGTATATCTCACAAGAATACCCGTTCTTTGGAAAACCCAAGCTTGGCAGTATCTTTCCCACGGGTCTAGTCCGACTTCGGCTTTTATGCTTCATCGAGTCTATACGAAACCCCGCTCAAGGTGGCCCTAAATCTGTCCGATGCTGACAAGTGTCGAAACACCTGTGTGGGGAAGCTAATTCTAACGAAGTCGCCAGAACATCCCCGCGAATACATGTAATAGAAATATGGAGATATCACTTCGCTAATAAATCGGTCTCTCCCTCTCCTAATTACTGCTTCAGTTTCCATTGAGAACCATGTGACTTTTGAATAATATTTCTAAATTTTGACGTGGCACGATTACCCGATTTTCAGTCTCTCTACCTTCATCATAACTATCAAATGGAAGATAGTTATCGCATTGAAGATTTTTTGTTTTAATATCTCTGCGATCTCCTGAAATTGTATTTGCGATATTGCATTAACTGGTGGATATTTTCGCCTTCCCTACTTATAGTTTTCTTCAAAATGTTCACATTCCGGTAGCAATGTTAAAACACTAAGGAACTTCTTGTCATTAATTTCTCAAAATTTGTCAAAGATTTAGTTTAGGAGGTTCGACTGCCATACGTTTCAGGTTTGCTCCTACAATTTCAGCATCAGTCTCTCCTCTATTGGGTGCATGAAAGTGTGGAGTCCACATGGCCTTTAATAACTCTTACTCTTGTACCTTCGCTTGCTGTAATGGCTCTTTCATTACTCCCCCTCTTTCTCAGTTTCGTCAACTCCGATTGTACTGTTTGAAAATTTTACGCAAACTTGTGATAAAATTTTCTTGTAAACGGAAAAATATGTTTTAATTAAAGGAAGCTAATTATGAAAATAGATGGGAATTGAATGAGAATTATTTCAAATATTTTGAGCAGATGAGACCTACTTTATTTATATTAGTGGAGTCAAAACTCAAAATTGTCGAATATAGCAAAAAACAATCCGCGCGCACAGGCTAAATCCCTTTCTTTCCACATTATATAGCCGTTTCGTTTTTGATTTCTCTATTTGTTTGGCAGTTTATATATTCATTTCAACTACGTTAGTTACACTACTTTTATAATAATCATATACCCCGGTGATTAATAAATGATTGCACAAAATCTAATGGTAGAACGTACAAAATAGTATAAGCAAATAGTATAACATGGGTCTGCAAGTGAACAGTTTACGAAATAATTACGAAAGTTATATGATGATCCAATATTGACTGTCTTCTTTGTTCATACTCATTGCTATTTTGCATGTTCACCGTGCAGATCTTCGCTCATGTGACGTAATACTAGTGTATCAACAAACGAAAAACTAATGCACAAATAGCTAAGAATGATTTTTATTGCACATAAGGTAAATTTACTTACTGATTTTATCAAGTAAGATGCTATGATACAGTGTGTTTAAGACGGTGTTCAAAATTCTGTCATTGCATCTGTACGCTACATTGTAGGCTGCCTTTACTAAGCATTAGATTTCGAATTCTTTCAACGTTTATTTCTTAATTGTTGACAGACATCGTCAATTTGTTGTTGCAGTTCATCAACTTTTGCCCCGAGACACAAAAATCCAAAGGATATAAGTCAGGTGATCTGAGAGGCCAAGGTACTCTATCGATCGTTGTCCATTCCTTCGAGTTAGAGATACCGTCTCACAGTTACAGCAGAATGTGTCACGCACAGTCGTACATAAAGCACATATTCTGGCGTTGTTAAAGAGGAACATCCTCAAGAAGGCTTGGAAGATAACGAAGCAAGAATTGGCTGTACGGTCCATTGAGCTTCCTTCGAAAAATATATGGCCTAATTAAACGAACACCTAGTACCCCTATCCATACGTTCAATGAGAATCGCTGCTAATGTCGTGAATCATGAATTGCAAGAGTATATGCAAGCAAGTCAGAGGCGGATCGTCATATAACTTTCGAAATAATTTTGCAAATTGTTTATTTGTTTTATTTGCGGATTCTTGTTGGCTGAGACTTCTCCCCTTATACTATTATGTTCGTTTCATCCGTACATGTTATACTATCACAATTAGGAAACACCCTATATATTTGTTGGATGAGAAGTGGATAGAACTTAAGCAATATTTTTTCTTACATTTAAATGACTGTAAACAACAAAATGTTGGCAACGAGAGGGTTAATTTTGACAGTCTATAAAAGAACATCTATCATTGATTGTATGATTATATAGAATGTTACAAACAGTACATTACAGAAATATTTACAATATTTTATATAAAAATTGACGCAAGTGTGATTCAAGAACCGAGGTTGAGCTAGAACATAGGTTAGAATTCCGCTACGGAAGACGATTGACTTGCTGGATTTCATCCGATGTTTTTCCTAGCTTTAAAGCGCATGTCGTGTAACCCATGGCCAATTGTCGGAGACATCTTATCAAATGTAATTTTTCTAACACTAATATCACCGTCGTTAGATTATCTCATAGTTGATTGGACAGCATTCAACATTTGATTAAAAACAAATGGAAGAACGTGCTGAAATATACCTGGACCCAGAAACCCCATGTCTTTAAGGAGCTTTCTCAAATGGCTTCTGAATGGAGACATGGATATTTAATTAAGATTATTTTGTCACATTTTAGGACCTAATAAAATGAAAATAAATTTAAACCAACAATTAGAATTAATGTTGAGCAGAAAAAGACTACATTGAAATGCAAACACACCTCAACTTGTTAGCGAATGTGTACAGTTCTCTATTTTATTTTGAAATAGTAAATACATCAGTTTCCTGTTCGCTTTTGATTAATCAATTTACTGTTGTTTTTGTTTACATTCACGTTTACACTTTTCAGGGACTCTTTGCACGCTTTCGTTGAGGTTCCCAATACTATTAGTGGAACTGAACATGTTTGATTTAACATTGTAACAGCACAGTTTATATTAGTGTGTGCTTAATGGGGTAGCTATAATGTATATGTTTAAAATGCTTCCTTAAGCATGAAATTATTTTACACTAAAATGTAAACTCGCAAGTTTCCTACAGTTAATACAGAGCAACAGTGTAACAAGATAGCAAATAAGTATTACTTGATTATACTGTTGTGTATTCGTGCAGAAGCGCTAATCTTAAGTAAATATTATTTGTACAAAAAAGAACATGAAAATAACAATTCTAAATGGTTACAATACATAAAATGAATCTAAATCATAGCAGCAAGGGAGAGTTCCAGACAGTGATGCTAACTCTAGTTCCTTGTCATATAATATATAAACTATTTTGGACTGTTTGACGGTCCAAGTTAGTATTTTGGCATATTATATATAATATTTGTAGGAGAATGTGAAGAATGCAGAATATGGAGACTAGCTTCTGCAAATCAACATCTGTCACCTAATTTCGAATTTACTGCCAGTGATATCTGGACCATTACGTTTAAAAAACGTCACCTTATCCGACAACGCAAAGTGACGAAGCTGATTTCCTCCAAGGAAGTCTACTCTATGGAAGAAATACGCAAATCTCCAAATCAGTTCCAGAAGCAGACAACCGCTTTGATTCCTAACTTCGATAGAAGAATTATTATCAATACGGACCAGGTCGGATCCTCAATACAGAAGTGACACAAAAAGAACATTAACGAACACAGGCGAAAAAATGTGCTAGTTGCAGTTGGCGACGTGAATAAAGTTACTCATTCATAAACGACACAGTATTGCATTACTGCAGCTGGTAATTTACTGCCTAAAGTATTTCTGTGTCCGCAAGAACCTGGGCCAAAATTCGGCCCGAAAGTTAGGGTTGCTGTTAGTGCTCTTGAGACAAAATGCAAAAACATGGCATTCACGTGCTCTACATCTGGCAAACTGACCTCTAGTTTGTTCCAGCAGTATCTTGATACTGTCTTCAAACCTTATGCAGGGACAAACAAATGTCTCCTTTTGATTGATTCCTGGGGAGGACAAAGTAATGGAGCAATGTATGATGAGCGGTTTATACAGTAGATGATGATAATATGACAACTTACACTGTGAAAGTTATTCCACCTAAATGTACTCCATTATGTCAGCCTTGCGATGTTTATTTTTAAGGCAAGTTAAACATTTCATTTCTCGTCTGCAGAACTGCACTTACTTGTTGCACCAAAAACGGCATACATACTACAACTAAGTAAAATAATTATCCGTTAGCTTCAATATAATAGTCTCTGCTAGGCAAAAATTATTCCAATGGATAGTTCTGTTAAAACATTTGCATAATTCATACAAGAACATAAAATCACTGCACTAAGTCTTCAAGTTTTGTCTATTTGAGTCTTCTTACTACGTTACTGTTGTCTATAATCTGAAGCACAGTCGGGTTTTGATAGCTATGAAGTCTCTTTTCATGCTTAATTGCCACATTTCTACAGCAATTTCTCATTTCTTCACTGACCGTATCCATTTTCAAGTCTCTATGGATGTTGTCATTCCTAATGTACCATGGCGCATTAAAAATTCCTCGTAGCACTTTATTTTGAAAGTTATGTATAATTTTAAAATTAGATTTATTGGTGCAACCCCAAATTTGCAACCCATACATCCAAATTGGTTAATAACTGCTTATATAATAGGAATTTATTATGTATATTCAGTTGGGAACATCTTTCCAACAACCAGTATATTTTTCTGTACTTAATAGCAAGTTCTTCTTTTTTATCATGAGCTTTCCACTTTAACTTGGCGTCAAGTGTCATGCCCAAGTACTTGGCCTCATTTTCACATGGAATTATTTGTTCATTAATAAATATAGCTAGCTAGAATCATTTACATTATAAACATTTATCATGACATATATGTATTCCCAGCTGATATAGGGCTACATTTAATTCCAAGCATCAGATGTATTTTAGGTACTCCTGTCTCCGGAAAGGAATGAACATGAACACGTTATTTGAAACTTCTACGCCGACTCGAATATTTACGGGATACATTTGCTCCGACGACTACATTTATAATTCAGAACTCTTTTACGTTGTTGTCACTTTTGACGACTAGACTTAGAAATTTCTGGGAAGTCCATTTGCGGTCTGGTCATGTGTGTTCAAGAGTGAAGAAGTTTTCTGACACCCATGAATTATTGAATAAACTTTTTTTCTGCTATATTTCTTTGCTTTGACCAGCTTCTCTTCCAGTTTACAGTGAAGATGCAAACTCTCTTTTTGCAAGTAAATAAGTAAGAACTGAAATCAAAGAATTATTGTGGATGACAGTACTCCATATAATAATAATAATAATAATAATAATAATAATAATAATAATAATAATAATAATAATAATAAAGAGGCGACTAATAATAATCATAGCAGTAGGGATATTTTTGGACAAAATTGTTTTCTTTAAGTGGCTTCCGAAATGTAAAGGCCTCATAGGAACGCTGGAAATCAGCAGATAGATTATTATGACCTCTAGTTTGGAGATTATGCAGTAAATTTACGTAGAATACAAAGCCTAAGCAACAAGAAAGCAACTCTATTTGAACAGCGGATATGATGAATATTGCGATTTTTAACAGTAATCTCACTAGAGGTTTTGATTTATCTAGAGAAAATAAAAAATTCGAATGGGATTTAATTGACTATTACACGATTGGAAGAAAGTATATTATAAAGATTAGTGGCAACGAAATACTCCAATACAATAAAATATTAATTGACTTACGAAATTACAACTACCTTCAAATGTATTATTGTACCATCTCAACATTACAAATATTACGCTAGATGGCAGTAGTGTGTCATGATTAGCTGTTTTCTTGTTATCAGTTGTGCCAACTATGAAATCTACATTGAACTCTGTGGACGGTTACTAGTCAAGAAGGCTTTGTTGATTCAGTTCCATTTTTATTAAAACAGTTGCATTCCACTGCAATTATCCGGATCCCAGTAATCAACGTCACTTGACAGATGATTTTCAATAAATCTTAGTATTAAACAATCTCTGATACCTAACTATTCATAATATCATATAGGAGAAGCTATAACGTAACCTAAATAATATAAACAAATTTTAGAAAAGTTTTAATTAGGGATGATGAAATAAACAAGACAATTTTTAATTAAAGACGATGAAATAAAAATAAACATGAATAATTTTAAAACGAACAATTATTGAAAGTACAATTTTTAAATTTGAAAGGTTTAGTGGTTGGTTGTTCAGTTGATGTTATACCCATAACTCGAAAGGTATTACGTTAAGAACCCGTTTTATTAGACTTTTTCTTCTTTTGATAAATAGTACCACCTCTCAGAATATTGAATGTTCTTTTTTTTTTTTTAATGATATTCATATTGAGTATCTCCTATGTTGCCGATGACCAAGTATATTAATTTTAGGGTCCATGTTTATTAGATTTTCCTGTTGTCCTCGTTAATACTAGCAGCTTTCGAAATATTTAATAATTTCTTTACCATTCTGTATATTTTACATTCCAAATTTTAAAGTTCTATGAAAAGTGTGAAAGCAACAGTGCCTCCTATGAGTAAAAGTCTACGCCTACATTCCGTTCGACGTCAGCATCACAACACGAATGGCACTCTGGAGGAAGCAAGTGCAGAATGAACGCGGGAACAAAGAAACATATGCACCCTTGCGTAACATAACTTACTTCGCTCAACTATGTCTTCCTGCAGTTATTTTCTTCTTAGGTAAACTACGAGCTCCATTGCACACCCACAGTGAAAAATGTATCGACACTGTAAACTTTTATGTAACAGTAGATCTTGGCTTGTCCACAGTGTGAAGTTTTTGTACTCACTCATTCTCTTGCTATAGTTTAAAGTATTACTTCAAAATTTTGTATGTTATAAACGATGCAGAAACTACATACTAAATTCCTGATCTAACCTGCAGCATAGTTTAGGATACTTGTCACAGATTAATGTATGTCAGGGCTGGGCAGCAAGAGCGGATTCTACTCTCTCGCGGGGAGCCATATAATTTCTCTTCATCCCCTTTCTTCCCCGCCGAACACCGAGCAGCGTTGATTCAGTGACGGATGAATATTAAGCATCCCCATTTAGAATCTGGATGCGCTCCTGATGCCCAGCCTTGATGTATGTGATAGTGTGGAATAAAAGGATGATTTTATATAGGAAATCTACAATATATCTGAAGACACACTGAGATCATTTCTTGCTTTCAAGAGGAGAGAATAGTGAAATTTGAAATAATTTTCCTAATTGATGCACAACATTCCATATTTTACATGTATAAATATCATTGCTGAAACGACTCAAATTCGATTTTAGTTTTGAAAAAATAATTCGAGTTCAATTTCAAAATAGTAAATTATGCAACGAGCCTATAATGAAGGTAATTAAGAAGTGAGTATGGATATTTATGAAACGAGCGCAAGCGAGTTTCATAATTTTCATACGAGCTTCTTAATTACCATTATAGGCGAGTTTCATACGACTTTTTATGCTCGACCATATTTCTAACTTGATATTATTAATTTTATTGTATCTGACCTGGAGCAATGTCGCGTATGTTGTGAGATGTGCGCAGACGCGAAAGTATTGATTTTTTCCGAGGAACATATGTCCACAGTGACCTTGCTAGGCCATAAGAACCTACAGAGATAACATTGAAATAAAATTAGACATTGAAAAACGAGATGACAAATTGAATTTATTTTAATATTATTTACAATTAACGCTAATTATTATAGTAACAGAACATAACCTTCTGCGACAGTATTGGATTTCCAGCCTCCGTGACTTTTCGCTAATTCTCTTTCGATTGCATATCCGAGAATTGGGGTTTTATAACGGTAGAAAGCTGACCTGTCATTGGCTGAACAGTTGTAACCTGAGTCGTCATTGGCTGAAAGACCTGACCTTTAATGAGTAGGTGTACTTTAATGACATGCATTAAAGGTCTGCTACCAGGTCTATAAGTACTACATTTCGGCATGGTCGAGCATAAACAATTTTAGGACACAGTAATTCACTGAAATGACCTATCTCAGCCAGTTCTAAATATAAATTCAAAATTTCTATGACATTTTACTTTGAAATGAATGTTCTGTAATACGTCTAGAGTGAAAGTTTGATATTATAGTTCAAATTTTAAGATAAATAATTGAACTTTAAGAATGAATTTTAAAAGCAGGCCTACATTTATAAAAATATGAAGGCATATTTTTCAAATGCAACAAAATAACAAACTTTCATCTCAAAGGAAAGTCTTCTAACAGTATAAAGAATGTTTGTGCCAAATATTATGCATGTAGTATTAATAATTCCGAAGATATCTTTTTATGTGCAATAAAGTTATGAGAAATTACAATCTAAAGTTAATGGTCATTTAAAACCAAGAAATAGTGATGCAGTAGCTGCAAGATCATTAGTGCGTATTAAATTTTATGTAATGTATTTTTCTGCATGCAAATTTACGTAGTAAAAATTAGTTCCTAACAATTCGTCACAGAAAATTGGTAACAGGGACAATTCAGCACATTCAATTTGTCATGGGTACAATTCGACACAGATAGACAATTCGTCATAATTCGACTTCTATAAAGTTTAGCTCCTCAATGGTTCTTGGTTCAGGAGATAAGTGCTCCTGCCTTGCTCGGAGCGGAGTTCTTTTAACAGCTGATGCTTTCTTTGGTAGTTTCATATTAGCTTCACTTGTTATCTGGTCCAACTTATTTTGAACAATGGCAAACACTGGTTCTCGAGAAATCCCCACCTTACCTTCATGTTCTGGATCAACGAGCTTACTTGCTTACTTCTAAGTTTGTCATGGCCTCTTTCAGATTTTGTAAAACGGATTTTATACGCCATAGTTCCAAATGAATGTGTACACTAGAGTGCTGCATTGGAGTTAAATCGCTCGCTTGAACTCGGTCGAGTGTTGCACCCTCGAGTGAGATACGATCGGTCGTCATACGCTCGTAATAAATAGAAGGTCATCTCACCGACGTGTCTTATCTTGTATGGAAGGCGACAGATAAGATACACAGCTCTTTTGCTCACACGGTAGAAATAAGGCTTTATTTTCTGCGTTTATGACAAACGTTTAATGGAACAGTCAATGGAACGTACCAAAACAGGAACATGAAATTATAAATAAAATACTATGAAAAACTTCGATATACAGTTATTATTGCTAATTAACAATTATTCAAGATTTGATTTACCACATATATAATATGATAGGTCCATACATAGTGTTCCGCCTATATACTGGGACAATGTAGAAATGTTTTACAAAATATTATTGATATAGCAGTAGATTAATAACAATATTAGTACGGAGATAACGTCACAGAAAATATAATAAATCGAATAATCAAGCTGCACAACTGTTACAGACGCAAAGATTCATACACTTATTATTATTATTATTATTATTATTATTATTATTATTATTATTATTATTATTATTATTATTATTATTATTATTACTAGAAAACTTGATACAGTTTTTGCATTATCGTGGTTGTGTTCTCCGTTTATAATAATTACATTTAATCCAATAACATCTATCAGATGTGGCAAAAACAAAATCACTCCTGTGTGGAAAAGAAAAAAAAAATTTTACCTACAACATTTATATTACATTTTAAAGCCAGTTTTGTAGTTGTACTATGGAGAGGTCAGTTAAACACAGCAAAGTTTTGAAATAATGAACATCTATGATGTTACTACACAGTTCATCACTGTAACAAGAACGAATGTCTAACGCTCGGCTTATACCGTTCGAGGCTTTATCGCTCGTGACAATTTTACCCATCATGCATGTGCGCTACCTATCGGATTATGCTATGAACTACTTGGCGCTCAAGCGAAAACATCCGATGCAGACCTCTGATGTACACAATTACTGTAATATTTAAATACAACATACAAATTTATTCATATTTTCTTGGGGCCAATAGTACCGAATTGTCCCTGTGACCAATATTAACATGTCGCTAGTTGTACACTGTTACGAATTTTGTTTATATGACGAATTGTCTCTGTGACCAATTTCTTGTGACTAGTTGTCCCCAACCCAGTAAAAATAAGATGTCAGACCAAAAATAAGATCGGTAGATAATATGAATCTTAAAGACGAGGGAAAATTAGATAGAAATTGAGAAATTTAGATTGCAATGATTGAACTGTTGTCATCAGGGAGACAAGTGTTGAATTATAAGGGAGGTTATGCCAAAGATAGTGGTAGATGACTGAAATTGATTAACATTTAAGTACGTACATTGAAATGCCTGTATTCGAAGGCTGCAATTTCTTACTGAGTATAGCTTGTTTCACCTGCTAGTGGTAGTAATACCTTCGCAATAAAGTCATTGTATAAACCATCTGAACCTGGACATCACTAGTGGAGCGAAGGTAACACTCGTTTCTATGTTTAAGCTTCATATCCAAGTACATTCTCATAGACGAAGGCGACAGTATAAAGTTTTACTACGTAAACTATCAACTTATGTAGGTTTGATAGCAAGGTCTGTTATCAAATGATGCAGGGTACGAGGGACATCTCCACGGAAGTCATTAACTCGCCAGATACGTTCAGTTAGCATCGTGTTAACTGCTTGCTCATAACCCAAGTTCTGAATACACAGCTTCAAAATATTTGTGGCTATTAAAACATGACTTGGCTGCAGTGTAAACAAGACAGAGAAGCGATCATTAACGCGTCTCCCATTAAAATATACGTAAGTGGAATATCACATTGTTGGGATACTGTGACCCTTCCATGGAAGGCTATCAGAGAAGAGGCTTCGAGAAGAGAACTTGGACTAGAGCAAATTACTGGGGGTGGACGACTCAGCCATCATCTTCTATACTAGGACTTAACTAATCAAGTTCAGAAACAGGGGTGGATGAAGACACAAAGTAAATGCCTTGGCTTGTTAGTGGGTCCCACCCATTTCTCTGCCCCTCCGCCATCGTCTGGTATTAGCAGTAGAAGACCTCATCTCCTTGGCTTTATAGTGCTATGAGAAAGGAAGGGGGTTCGGTACACATGAGTCAAGGAAGAGATGTTCTTCCGAAATGTAATTACAACTTGCTTTACTATCTTGTTATTGTCGCTAAACAAGACTCTAAATTTAACTAATGAACTTTAAGGCGCCGTGTAACAGAAAAACTGTGAATCTGGCTAACTTCAGAGTCACTCATAAAATACTTAACCCTAAGACACAAATCAATATCTCACAGTCTCATAATAATAGTTCACTAACAATCCATGATTATGTCAATAGCTGTGAGACTAACAGAACGATAATTTTGTAGTGCTCGGGAAAAGTGGCACAAGTGAAAAATGTTAATTTTACAGGAGAAGGAAAGAACTGTCTTCACACTGGTTTATGTCGATTTGATTTTCTTCTATATGAATTATTCTAATGGGAGAAATACTTATGTCTCTTTTCTCAAGCGAGCAGATGTTCCGTAAATTGGCAATAAATTAATAAAAATTGTTTGTGGAAACTGACTTGTACCACTTTTCCCAAGCATTGCAGAATTATTCTACAAACTTTAAAGGCTTTCTTGAACCTCATAAAATTTGATGTTGATACAGTTCTGCAGTTCTGACCAGAGTACGATTGGGTACGTTCAGAATTCTATAAATGAAAGTATTTATTTAGGTTTATTATTATTATTATTATTATTATTATTATTATTATTATTATTATTAAGATTTTCGAAACTAAACCACTTTTTAAACAAGTAAATGATGACTCCACTTGTGGCTTATCTATTTAAAAAGTGTTTTATTTTAGCTTTTTATATTGACAAACGTATTCGCTCTTATTATAGAATCTACGATTCTAGAGTTTCATCATGAAATAGGTTAACAATTTTAATGCACTAATAACCCGCAAATAATTACATAAAACATTAGACATAATTTTCATGACATATTGGCCATATTAGAAAATGACGTTAAATGTACTATAGTCATTACTTTATGTCAAACAGGATTAATCTAAGGATATAAAAGTTAAAAATCAAGGTTAAAATATCTTTAAAATGTTGCCTTATGAATATGTAACCTTTATAACTTACTTAAGTAGAAGTATTACAAGTATAATTACATACATTGTTTTTGTCAATGTTAAAGACCTTGTACGTATTCGTATAAATATTAAAATCAAATTCTAAAATATTGAATCCTTTTCATATATATATATATATATATATATATATATATATATATATATATAGTTTGAGATGAAAGACGGTTTTCACAGTCGTTTCGAGTGTACTGACTTGTAATGTGTGTGTTCATTGGTATCATTCTGTAATGTAAGCTGAATAATTTGATAAGAAATGAAAAATAATGTTGAAAAAAGTTATTTATAGTGAGACATTTTATGGATCGAAAAGTTTTTATACTTAGGAGTCAGCGAAGTTTCTAGATTGTTATCAAGTGAGCGGTATCTATTATCTATCTATTGATCTATTTCAAAAGTGTTTTATTTTAAATTTTTACATAGACAAACGTTTTTGCTCTTATTCGAGCATCTTCAGTTCTACAGTATGATCGTGAAACAGGTTAACTAATTTAAATGCACTAATACGAGTAATCCAGACATTTGAGATGGGCAGGTCATGTAGCGCATATGAGAGAATCCAGAAATGCGTATAAAGTGTTAGTTGAGAAGCCGGAGGGAAAAATACCTTTGGGGAGGCCGAGACGTAAATAGGAGAATACTATTAAAATGGATTTGAGGGATTTGGAATATGATGATAGAAACTGGATTAATCTTGCACAGGATAGGGACAGATCTCGGGCTTATGTGAGGGCGGCAATGAATCTGCGGGTTCCTTAAAAGCCATTTGTAAGTAAGTAATACGAAAATAATTGGATTATACATAGTTTTGTTTCACTATACGAACGCAGGAAAAGTACAAGTGGCGCTCCGGGCTGCAGGACTCCACTGACCTTGGTCATTTAACGAAATCAACTCCGTTACGGTGAACAAAAACATATATTCTGAGATTATGAAATTCTTATCTTTTACTAGAACAGTGATGTCAAAGCAAGCGCATTTTTCTGACCTTGACATTGTGCGCGGGCATCAAGCGCTAAGTGTGGAAAGAGGAAGGGTTGTGTATATGAATAAGCAGCCTATTGGATTAAAAAAACAGTGGTGCACAAACGTCAGACGGAACGTGAAATTTTATGTCGTTATTTTTATATGGCTTCTTTCTGTTTGATATTATCTATATTCTCTGTAAAACAAAAGTACTGATTTCTTAATATTTCATTTGTGTTTTAAATGTTAATAACAGAATAAAGAGTTAAGAAGGAATATTCACATAAATTCGATAGTAGTACAACTATACTGTACTACAAAGATGAAACATCATTCATAAAGAAAGTGATAACCCAAAAAAAGAAACTGAGTATGACATGATAAGTTGGAGTTGATATTGATGGTACATTTAGCCTTATAAAAGTAATCAATAAACCAATCAAAATAATATTACAGTACAAAGCAAAGTTACCTAGGTGCTGTAACTTATATGTTTTAAGTGTAACTAATATTACATAACAAAACTATTATCGCATTATGCTTTTAAGGTGATATTGGTGAGCAACTTCCTGTCTTCAGAATATTAAATTATTTTCTCGAAATGTGCTGAAGCTATAGAGCTGACATTTTTACAACACATGGGCACATATCTTTTGCTTATGATGTAACAACAGTTGCTTTGTTAATTCATTTCCTTACAAATAATTTCCATGCGAGTATTTTCAAAATTCTCAATACACTATCTTCAGTAATACGTATTTACGGTATATTAGATTTACGAAAACATTCTGCAAGACTACTAAATAAATAGGCCTATATCTGAAAATTTCACTTTTCTATTAAAAAAGTTGAGAAAATATTTGTTGTCAATAAAAAAATCAAACTTGTAAAAAATGAGCATTAAAATTAAAACTTACATTCTTATAATGCACTTATACTTCTCAGACAAATTAAAAAATTAACATGGATATAGTTTCAATAAGTTCTTTTCCCTTTATCCTTTGAATCATTGCTGGCCATCCCTGAATATAGCTCGTCCAAACGGCATATACTACCTCTTTCGTCTGTCTTTCCTTTCCGCTGTAAAGCGCCCAGGCTCTCCTGAGCTCTAAAGCGCGCGCTTACTCCTATGGGCATCAATTGACATGACTGTACTAGAACTGACAGTAAAAATTTGTTTAAAGTAAGAAAAAATGTTCCATATTTATATTTTACACAGTATACACAAATAATTCGTTATCAAAACCTATTCCGTCGCAGTAAACGAAAACCTGTATTCTGAGGTTATGAAATGCAAATCTTTTACGAAGATCACATAAAATATGTTTAAAATAAGATAATGTTCTTTCTACGTCATATGACGTTACAGGGGCATATTTATAATACATTACATCATGATTATTTAATGACCTCATGCGTACCTTCTTGCAATTCTACCTTGCTTACGAGTTACGTGACGTAATAGATGTAGCTACCAAAAGAAGTTACTCGATCCGCTGTACGTTTGGGAACGAAAATGCGCTGCATAATTTGAAAATTAGGTTTTAAATGGTTAGTTTCGTGTAGCCTATCACTGTACACTCTACACGTCTCGGGTGATTTTATCTAGCACTTTTCAATGCCCACTTATTCACGTATTATTTTATGCTACGTATTTCAAGCCCATAATCTACTATCACTGCATCAATAATATCCATTGTAATCCTCGGACACATGGGAATATAGGCAATGCATCAATAGGCTACTACAGATCGTGTTAATAGGATCTTGAGATATTCATAAACAGCAAAAGTCCCCTGTTACACGCTTAGTATTGGAGCACTAGAACCCGCGAAACAGACATAAGACGAGAAATATACGCCCAAACAACGGCGTATGGAAGTATATCAATGTAACCAGTTTTCACGCATGAAATTTTTATGACAAAACTTGCTAGCCTATATATTATTTAAAGTTATCAGAAATATTCTTCTTCACCGCTGTGGTTCTGCAGATAGTGCACGCCAGAGGGAGACTGTCCTGTGAATATTTGCACCTTTGAACCGAAGTGCAAAAACTCGTGTCCACTGTTGTAAAGATTACCTAACCTCTAGGCGCTCTTGACTTTCTTGTCTCCCTGAAGTAAGTGATCGGCAAACAGAGTGGAGCACTCAAAAGCGAACTAAGATACGTAATCAATGTTTTACAAAAGCAAAGCTTTTCAGGGTCACAGTATGGCTAAAACGAGTAAAAGATATTGTACGGCAAACAGTGTTTCAATTGAAACCTCTACTAAAAAGTGATTGTTTATTTTCGGATGTAGAAAATGGGGTATTCAGTTTGTGTAAAAGTTATCACCAATGTTAGAAAAATACATTTAGAGAGTGCTATTATAAAACATAACATAATAGTGTCATAGGGAGTGGATTTGAAGTCGTACTGTATAGACGTAAATGTATAATTAATCCTACTGCATACTGTGATTATGTTAGGCATTCTTAGAGATAATTCTTCAATTAAATATTATTTAAATTTATTTTTTCAAACAAGCACAGGCCTGTCATTATTTTGTATTCTTGTATTAGTCTTCTTTTGGAACCCACAAGACAAAAAAAAAAAAAACAAAACATCATAGAAGTCATGCAGACGCAGTGTGAAAGAAAAGGCGTAACAAGCGCGAAAGGTCTTTGGAGAATTTAAGGATCCGTGTTGATACAACCATTTTTTCTCCTATATATACGAGGGATCCAAACCTGACGTTTTGGCAAATTTTACCGTTTCACCTTGTATATATAAAAAGTATTTAAGGTTCTGAAACATTATTGGTAATATACAGAGTGAGTCATAAGTATGTTTTGAAAACGCGTGAGCGTGCTCGTGAATCAAAAATAAGAACAATTCCTGATATGATAATGATAATAATATATTATTATTATTATTATTATTATTATTATTATTATTATTATTATTATTATTATTATTATTATTATTGGCCGTATTATTGGTGGTTTGATTGTAGCGGTGATATTATTGACCGTTATTGTTCTTTAGTATTGGTAGTTGTGTTTTTGTGGTGAAAAGTTAGTATTAGTGTATGTGATAATTGGTTATGATTATGGCCTTGGTAGTATTGGTGGTTGTGATTGAGCTGGTATTAATACTGATGGTTGTAACTGAAATGGTAGTAGTATTGGTGGTTTTGATTGATGTATTGGTAGTATTGGTGGTTGTGACTGAGCTAGTGTTGGTATTGGTGATTGTAATTGAGGTGTTGGTAGTATTGGTGGTTTTGATTTAGGTGTTGGTAGTACTGGTGATTTTGATTAAACTGTTGTTAATATTGGTGGTTGTGATTGAGGTGTTGGTAGTATTGGTGGTTTGATTGAAGTGATGGTAGTATTGGTGTTTGTAATTGAGCTGGTGTTAGTATTGTTAGTTGTGATTGACCTGGTGTTAGTACTGGTGATTCTGATTGAGGTGGTGGTAGTATTGGTGGTTTTGATTGAGATGTTGGTAGTATTGGTGGTTTTGATTGATGTAGTGGTAGTATTGGTGGTTGTGATTGGGCTAGTGTTAGTATTGGTGGTTGTGATTGATTGAGGTGGTGGTATTATTGTTGGTTGTGATTGAGGTGTTGGTAGTATTGGTAGCTTTGATTGAGATGATGGTAGTATTGGTGGCTGTGGTTGAGCTGGTGTTAGTATTGGTAGTTGTGATTGACCTGGTGTTAGTACTGGTGATTCTGATTGAGGTGGTGGTAGTATTGGTAGTTGTGATTGAGCTGGTATTAATACTGATGATTGTAATTGAGATGGTAGTAGTATTGGTGGTTTTGATTGATGTGGTGGTAGGTAGTATTGGTGGCTTTGATTAAGATGATGGTAGTATTGGCGGTTGTGATTGAGCTGGTGTTAGTATTGGTGGTTGTGATTGAGGTGGTGGTATTATTGTTGGTTGTGATTGAGGTGTTGGTAGTATTGGTGGTTTTGATTGAGGTGATGGTAGTATTGGTGGTTGTGATTGAACTGGTGTTAGTATTGGTAGTTGTGATTGACCTGGTGTTAGTACTGGCGATTCTGATTGAGGTGGTGGTAGTATTGGGGATCGTAGTGGTGGATTTATTAGCGATTGTGATTGTGATTGTGACTGCTGTGGTTTTAATATTTGTGGTTGTCACTGTGATGGTAGTATAATGGTGGATGTAGTTGTGGTCGTGGTGGCGGTGATGGTGATATCGGCAGCGAAAATGGTGATCGATGTTCTACTATGAGGACGTCGTTCTTGGCAATATTGGCTTCAGACCAGTAAAATATTGACACGTATTGTGTCAGAAAACTCGGTGCATTATTGACATCGCCAGCGAGAAATGGTCAACTTCAGCGAGTGTGCAGAATGACGGAGACTAAAAGATGTTGGTCATTTAGGAAGAAATAAAATTGCGTTTTCTTTGTGCCGTTGGCTGATGGGATTCACCAAATAGAGTAGTCTTAGACATTTCATTATGTCCAGGCAATAAATAGTTGTCTCTGTAAACGGACATCCGCATCCCCAACTCCACTGTCGCCAACCCTAGGAGCTGGCTGAGTACTGACGACCAAATGCCAGTAGAAATTTTAGGAAACTCAAGTTAACTTTATAAATGCTTAAGTTCTTTTAGTTGCGACCATTTATACACGGAACAGAGGCAAAATGTCCCAAGGTAAAGTTTTATAGCTTCATTCTGTTCGAAGTTTTATCTTCAATCAAGATACATTTAAAGAGAACGTACATTTTGTCTGAACCTCAGTAATTTGTCGTCACCATTCTATCTGGTTGTATAGATCGAAAGACCTAACAATTGCCACTAGAATTACTGTTTTCTTCACAGATACCTTTGGCTATTATTCTCGCGTGTCTATAACAAGAAAAGATCGCGAAGAAGACAAATTTTAAACTATATTTTACTGAAGACCCCACATATTTTAGAGGGTGATGAATAGATTCGATAAGACTTCAGCACAAGGTCAAAAGTAAAATGAAAACATTTTTGTAATATAGCACAGAAATAGGCTTGTGTGAATTAAATTTGTACAGATATAAAAGAAAGTTGAAATAAAAATACTTTAAGTCAAATATAATTAAACTAAACATATGTTAGGGGATTCGTAGAATTCCAAAATTATGTGGAACGTTTAAATGTTTGGAAGTTATGTGATTATAAACAATCGTAGGTCACCGTTTGATGAGGATCATCTTAGCATAATCATAAAACAAAATATCTGAACTCTTATGGAGTACCGTACTTCATTGAAGAAAATAGGTCCCTAAATATAGAATTCGCTTCTCAATCCATTAGCAATATCTTCAATTAATAAATACATGAAAACGTTCAAACTTTTTTTCCCCCAATAACGCTATGTTGCGAGTTGCATCTGCTCACTCCCGCTAATGTGGAAGATGCGCGTAGACTGTAGAGTATTACAGAAATGGCAACTGATGTTTTCACGGGATAGGTGCCCACTTAAACGTTCCACTTTAAAAATAATCGTGTAAGCAGGATTGAATCCTCAAACCTTATGCATGCTAAATCTGTGATAGAAGGCACTTCTTTTAAAGGCTGAATTGATCTGTCAGTAAAATAATATCGCAGTATACTCTTCCATCCCTACAACACCATACGAGTTTCATTAGAAATTAAGATTTTAAGACTCAATCTCCTCTTTCAAGTCCATTCCGTTGAGAGCACAATTAAGAAGATAACGAATTAAGTTATTTCCTTGTTCAATAAGTGGTACTATATTCCAGAAAAAAATTTACTGAAGTTCAACCTCGATGAAGCTGTTTTTGGACGAAAAGAAGCATATTTGATTAGACCTATGTTCGAGAACCGACTCTGGCTGTATGTTCGTATGCATGACTTTAAGAATTAGAGTCAGAACTGGACACGATTTTATTTAATTAAAGAGCCAATAATATGTTTATTAAGTGTATTAATTATCTGCAGTTACAACGTATAATTTTCAAAGTGACAGATGAAATAACGTCATTGCAATATTATCACAAAATATAGAGATGTGATGGCGACTCATTACTAAATAAGAGCTGTAGAAATAAAATATCATATCATATCGTATCGTATCATATCATATCATATGTCACATCATATCATATCATATCATATATTATATCATATCATACATCACATCATATCATATCGTATCATATCTCATATCGTATCGTATCACATCACATCACATCACATCACATCACATCACATCACATCACATCACATCACATCACATCACATCACATCACATCACATCACATCACATCACATCACATCACATCACATCACATCATATCATATATCACAAAACCTAGAATGCAATAATGATGTCATCGTCTAATAAATTATAAAATTATTATATTTTAGTTTTGTGTATGTAAGTATAATCAGAATTATCCTTCCCTAGTTCATAGATCAAGTCTATTGATGTGATCAAACCTTGGAAAGAATCAATTCTCCTATTTCTGAAGTTGTTCAAGTTCTCAGGCTTGTAACTTCGTATTATTCTGGAGAAAGACTGACACGACATTCTTGTAATATATTCTTCCGAGTTCTGATCATATTATATTGTTTCTATAAAACTAAACACATTCATTTTCAATTCGTATTTAGACTTATATTTTCGTTTAAGGATGCTGGATATGTAGAGAACTGCTTCAAGAACTCATAAATTAGAATAATTAAAATATTTCAAATTTAAATACCACTGAAAACTATTTCGTCTATATGACGTATTTCTATTTTCGACCAATGAAGTGTAATGAAATTTTGAATTCCAACCAATCACAGTCATACATCGCGATAATTTTTGCAGCTTGATTTATCACTATCTATTTATAGCATGGTCAGTCATTCTTTTCTTTAATCAGTGTCGCCAACTATTTCCCTTTAAATCGATGAGCATGAAACCATTGTATTAAATAAAGTGCGAAATCCTACTTCCACATTTACATCATCATCTAATTCCTTCATAACAATTGTTCGTTTAATAAGTGTATTAATCAGGTTATTTGTAATTATATTATAAAATGTATAAATTAAATTATGATTTTAGCAGATAATGAAAATGTATTTATGTTACAATAACAAGACAAAAGCGCAGTACATGTAATTAAAATTGTTAAACCTGTATTTCGCTTTTCTCAATTGGCATTACTCAATACATCCAATTTCTTTATTATAGTAATCGATATTCATCTATTTCAACTTCAAAATGTCTGAATAGGTTAAATATTAGCAAAAATATAATTATTAAAATTTTGTGAGCGAATTTTAGGGATATAGTCTTTTAAATTTTTATTTTATTTAGGAAATAGTCCTAATAAATCTCAGACCTCTTATGACATTACTATAGATTATTAAATGGAACTTTGCCACAACATAAAGCAATTTAATAATCATTTAATATACTTAATAAGCAATCATTTCTCACAGGTTTGTTTATGGATTTTTTCCAGGGGCTGAACTTTTATTTTCTTATACATATTTAGGTTCACATTCGTCAGCAACATTACTTAATTTAATTTACGTTGTATATTTTAAGGATAAATTCCGTAATTTGTAGGAAATGTTATTGATCAGTATGATCTCTTATTTTAAAATATTATTTTATAAAAAAAATATTAACGCTTCCTGAACAAGATATTATAATTATATTTTCCTTAAACTAATGTCTGTTTCTTTGATCAAATTTCAGTTTTCATTTGTCATAAATATCGTTTATATTTTATGCAATCCTAGCATTAAAACACGTTTGTTATGGCTCTATAAATCGTGCACAATTGTCCTAATTCTGGCACTGGTGCCAGAAAAGATTACCTAGCAAATAGTATTCCATGACGTCATCACCGCCTTCACAACACAATTTTATACAAGGCACCCATAAGAAAAAGCTTCAAAACAAAAACAAAATAACACTGTCACAGAAACGGTTACTAAGCAACCAAGCAATATATTACGTCACATCCAGCACTCATGTTTCTACTATGTCGTAACATTATATTTTCTTAAATTATAATAGTTTGTTTATATATTTTAATGCTAGAATAGCATAAAGCGTATGTAACACATGTATAATTAGCACTCACGCGCTAAATATCCATTCATGCTATAATTACCAGATTATACACTAGTTACATAAATTACTTTTATGCTCGACCATGCCGAAATGTACTAATTATACATCTGGTAGCTGTCCTTTAATGCATGTCAATAAAGTACACCTACTCATTAAAGTACAGGTCTTCAGCCAATGATAACTCGGCTTACATGTGTTCAGCCAATGAAAAGTCAGCTTTGTACCGTTATAAAACCGCAAGTATCGATTATTCTCGGATATGCAATCGAAAGAGAATTAGCGAAAAGTCACGGAGGCTGGAAATCCAATACTGTCGCAGAAGGTTATGTTCTGTTACTATAATAATTAGCGTTAATTGTAAATAATATTCAAATAAATTCAATTTGTCATTTCGTTTTTCAATGTCGAATTCAATAATCAAGGTTATAATATTATAATATTATCAAGTTTAACGGAATTACATCAAGGTCAATGGCATTATTGTTCCTCGGAAAAAATCAATACTTTCGCGTCTGCGCACATCTCACAATTCACGACCTAGAACAAGGTCACTTCCGATCTTGCCAGACACAAATAAAATGTATACATCTGAATATCGGTAATTTCGCTTGCGCTCGTTTCATAAACATCCCTACTCGCTTCTTAATTACTATCATTATAGGCTCGTTGCATAATGTACTATTGTGCTAGATCGTGCGTATTTGCTTGGTTTCCGCAAAAAACCAATCCGCGGAAAGTCTAAAATTCCACATTCAGTATTCCCAACCTAACACACATAACAATTTCCCTCTTCTTACAGCTTAAGTGACATATTGATTTTACTGCTTTAGGCTTTTAACATATTATTTTTAGAGACGTTCAATATAGTAATAAATTATAAATTGTAAAGCTTACCACTGCAATTTCACCTAAACTGCTCTGTTAATTAGGCCTATTGTTTTTAAATATTTGCAAAAATTAAGCAAACTCTACAACTCCACTAAAGTTACTGAATTCGTGACAATAACATTAAGGAAGCCGTGAAAAAATCAACAAGACTCCAGATGCCGATGTTATTACTGCAATATGTTATACAAATAATATTGTTAAAATATCAAAATGAAAAATAAATCATTACATAGCCTTACCGTTTGTTTTAAGTTCGCATTTATAGACTGGGGGAAAAAAAGACAGAGGTATATCACGGCCTGCTGGAGTATAGTAAACACAGAAAACATTTTAAAGCAACAATGTTGAAGATAGATATTTTTGTTTTGCAAATTTGCTGACATTGAACAGAAACCAAGATGGAGATTTCATTGCAACTAATTAGAAATTCCTCTTTCAGGTATGTAATAAACGATCTTCGCATAAAATAATGTACGATACACGAGCGGCATGTTTTCTTTCAATTCTCGGAAATTAAAAAAGCTCAACTACGTTTCGCTTTTTCAAACTCTTCCTCGAACATGAAAACTTCAACATACCGCTCATGTAACGCATATACTATTTGATCATAAAGCGTACAAACGTTACAGTGATATATGAAACATTATCTGGAAAACTAAATATGTGCAAGTAAAATAAAGTCAGAAATCAGCCCCTGAAGAAATATTATTTTCATTAATAAATTAATATTTGATAATAATTATTCGTAACTCAATGCATTAAATTAAACTTAAACTGCTTTATATTGTGGAAAAGTTTCATTTAATTCCCTTTAATAGTATTACAAAGCAAAGGTTTTAAATGTTATATAATTTACGAGCGATCAAAGCAACATTCTAATTACCGCGTGTCCTTAAAATGTATTCTCAGCCAAAACTTAGGAAGCTGGCAGAGCACTGGCTTAGGAAGACTGCTGACACAGATTCACGTGCCTCTAGAAGACCAATTGGTCCCGCCACCAACGCTGGATCGAAAATCTAACAGAAAATATGACCTAACACTTTCAAAATACACAAGATTCAGAATATTTAAGCGTTTTTTAGCAAACTTCGGTTTAGTACAGACTAATCATTTTAATATTTCTTTATTTCAAGACGTAGGAATATTGAATATATTTAAAATGTATAAGTTTAGACAAATTTCTCCGTTAATAACATTTCCCATTAGCAGGAAATGTTTTATATTTGAGCTATATTCACATCACATTCTGCACAACAGATTTGTGGGAAAACAACGCGTAGAAGGCACGGACAGCAGGAGCCATGGGAGGTGGGGAAGTTAACGTAGAAAGATCTTCATTAGATTGCGTTGTACGTTGGTTTCCTTGTTTATATTCCTAGTACGTTTTCCTGTATAATTGGCGTGGTTGAACGCGTCCTAATTACTGGGTTTCAGCGGGTAGAATTCTTTCCAGAATGTTCGCTTTTGTTTTAACAAAATTTTAAATAATTTCCTACATCAACACTATATAAGCATACTTCAGGAATCGCGTCTCGGTTTACACATCACTAATTTACATGCTGAATTGAGTAATTTAATCACTGGCAAATTCATTAAAATTTATTGAGGGAAAATTAAATGATGGAGGTAGATATTTGTTTCTTGTTGAAAGCGTGGTAATATTTAATATATAATTTTCATGGTATAAGTTAAAAATTAAATAATTACAGGAAAAACAGAAAGAGACAAATATTAATATTCTTACTGAATCTTAATATAAGAACGAAACGAAAGTGAATAAATGCACAAATGCCTTTTGAATCTGTTTTAGGAATGATTATTAATAAAATTATATAAAGACAAATGTGGTTTACTCTCTTATCATGAAATCCTACCATATTTCTACCTTCGTGATAGAGTTTCAACAGTGTCCTCCACGATGGTCTTAAGCGGTAAAAAAATGTATCTGTCGAATCATGTGAAGAATATAGTGCAAGAAACAATCTGAACAATTCAAGAAATTTATGCAAATGTGAGCATTAAGAACTGATATCGGATTGTTCGAGAAAGCCTTGATACATACTACGAATATGTCAGTCGTATGTAAATAGCCTATGTGGCGAATGGAGCAGCAAACTTTCAGCATCTGTTTATAAGGAAAAATTAATCTTGATCGATCAGGCACTCCGAAATAAAGTCATTCTTCATGTTTTATTTACACACTTTTAGCACTAATTAAGCATCCTTTCGATCTCATCTTGTTTGGGGTCTTAGTGGGAGAGCTTATGGATAGAGATAAGGTTTTTCTTTCGCGTGTGGTAGTGTTCTGTCGAAAAAGGTGTGCGTTCTGAAAATCAATAGAGTGTTGAGGATATGTTGTAGTTTTGTTTTCGTGTGTTTTTACGAAATGTACTGTTAACGTACGTTTAGTTTTTGGGGTTTTGGTTCAATGAGTAAAATTTCCATGTCTGTTTCTATATTACTGCAGTTGTGGTTGGAGTTGGTGCTATGTTCTGCGTAGGTGGATATGTTGTGTGATTTATGTGATCATTAAACCGAAAAAAAAATTACAAAACTAAATTGGTAGAAATAATTTTTAATCCAAAAACACACTCAAAGTTTTTAAGTCGGCCTTTCATAGTCTTAACCTGTACACATAAATATGTGTGATGTAAAACAACAGGCAAATGATACAATATTAGAAAATCAAAATGAAGCAACTATATTGTCAAAGTACTTCAATCAAAGAAATGAGACATTTGGGGTTTTGGTTCAATGCGTAAAATTTCCATGTCTATTTCTATATTACTACAGTTGTGGTTGGAGTTGGTGCTATGTTCTGCGTAGGTGGATATGTTGTGTGATTTATGTGATCATTAAACCGAAAAAAAAAATTACAAGATTAAATTAGTAGAAATAATTTTTAATCCAAAAACACACTCAAAGTTTTTAAGTAGGCCTTTACATAGTCTTAACTGTACACATAAATATGCCTGATGTAAAACAACAGGCAAATGATGCATTATTAGAAGACCAAAATGAAGTAACTATATTGTCAAAGTATTTCAATCAAAGACATGAGACATTTAAAACTAAAATATATCATGAATGTGCATACTTGACAAGGTTTTCCCCGCACTACTTAATCTTAAATAAATATTCATAACACTTGTTACGCAATGTGAGTTTAGAAATAAATAGCATAGAAATACGAAACGAGAAAATATATGACAATTGTACGGCATTATTTCCGTATTCTGCTCATAAACCTCGTCAAATAATGTCCTATACTTAGCCTTTATTTGAAAATCACATTAGTTTCTGTGAAAAAATTTTTGAAATAATGTGGAAATATATCGAAAAATCGAAGGAGAATTGGGAGGAAAATTTAAAAGGTACGCAAAACGCGTCCTTGCAAGGGGTTGGGGGCTGTACAAAACTAAATATGTGAGCTCCAAGCCTGTTGGCCACTAGTCTCACTCCGGGTTACGCTGCTCCCCTGAAGGAGCTCTAGAAAATTTTGAAGGGGAAGCCGAAATTGGACGTAACCTCTTAGGTACCACATACGCGAGGGGGGCTGAGATTGATCAATTGATCACGGAACGGGGCGAGGAGGAGTTGGCTGGTGTTTGCCGTTAGGATGGCAAGACGCCGTCATCTGTTGTTCGATGACAAAGCAGGTGAAGGCCATCGGAAGAAGCGCCGTGAAATCTAAGCTGCAATTTGAGAGGTCCTTGTCCTTTCAATTTGCGACTTATTGAGTGACCTCGTATATTTAATAGACTATTAATATTATCTGAACTAGGGCATACATCATTTATAATAAAGGTGGAATATATATGGGGAAAGGGATATAGGTCCGTGGCACATTTCTTATCCCGACATTTGTCTTACGCCTGAGGAAAATCACGGAATACCTTAGGCAGGATGAGTTGTCTCATATAAGAGACTAGCCAATTTGGCTATTATGTAGGAGGTCATGAGCCTTGTTGATTTGTCTCAATTTCGAGACCAGCCATTTGGCTATATGATGGCAATATATATGGTGAAAAAATATGTGTATGTGTAACTTAAAGAATAGCCTACTATTTATTCGATTGCTGCGTCTCATTCAATTCATAAATCATGTAATTTATCATATTTCGTGACTGCCGACCAACATTAATGGAATCATTTTTAGATGATTTGCTTTTCAAAACATTTAATATTGAAATAATAATAATCATCATCATCATCATCATCATCATCTTCCTAACAAATATTACGCCAAGTGGCCTGTTACGGTCTCAAACTAGAATTTTCAGTCCATCTCTTCTTTGGACGGCCTAGAGATCTTTTGCCATATGGATGGTAATGAAACAGTGCTTTTGGAATTCTGTATCGATTCATTCGTTCGAGATTACCCTTCCACTGAAGTTGATATTTGCTGATGAACTGCATAATAGGTTATATTTGAAGTTCTTGCATTATGTCCTCATTTTTTTATGATCCCGGCGAGTATATCCAGCGGTTGCTCTCATAAACCTCATCTCACTTGCTGTTATTCTACTGACATCTTTATTCTTCACAGTCCACGCTTCACTACCATAGCTTAATACTGGCTGTGCTAAGGTTTTATACAAGCCTATTCTTGTGTGTCTTTGTACTAGTGAAGGTTTCATTATTTTATTAATGATCCCCATTGTTTTATTATATTTACATATTTTTTCAGCAATATCTACTTCATCATAACGTGATAGTGTATAGCCAAGATAAGTGAAGGTATTTACTCTTTCTGTTATTTTATTATTCAAACAGATTTTGCTTGGTACAGGGAATTTCCCACAAAATGACATGATTTTCGATTTTTCAATATTAATTTCCATGTTATATTTTTCACTGACTATATTTAAATTGTGTACTGAATATTGTAAATCATCTTCAGTTGATGCCATGAGAACTAAATCTTCAGCGACAAGTAAAGCATCAAGCTGCAAATTTCGATTAATTGGAATAAATCTATGGCGTGTCTGTCGCCAATCTTCAATGATTCTATTTATTTATATAATAAACAGACGTGGCGAAAGCCCACAGCCTTGTCGTACTCCACTATAAATGGGTCGCCACTGTGAAAGTTTATTGTTACTTCGAATTGCTATGATGGTTGTTTTATATATATTGTAAATATTTTGTATAACCTGTTGAGGTACTGTTAATATTGAAATATACAATGAAAAAGTGTCACTTATCATGTATATGGTACTGTTTATTTTAATATTACCTGTTCTTCAATCTGTGAAATAATTTCAGGTATAACGCAATATACATAGTTCGTCTTCAGTGTTTCCTTGTTTAAAATCCTTTTCAATACTATTTATTTGACAATATGATTCATATTAGAATATGCAAATTTTACACAGAATAAAATAATACACACAGATTATACTATGCACAAAACACACAGACATATATACCAGGGTTATTAGGGAGGAGTTACCAACACTTACGGAGCTTATTTCTGAAGATATTCTGAGCAAAAACTGTCATATTAACATGTGCCCTATTCTCAATATTTTCAGAGTTACACCGATCTGAAAATGTTTAAAAATATACCTTTTTTCTTTAGTTTTAATGGTAAAAGAATGTTACACACAGATGATGAACTATTCAGAAGTATACTTTCTTGAATTGACTAGTATTCGGAAGCTAAAAATGTCTTCTTAATATTCCTTAGTTGCTTTGTACAGAATTGTTTGTCTAATTTTTAACTAAAAATTGCATTATTCTTACACACTAATCACAACAATTGTTACAGATCACACAACTTCTAGCAACTTGATTCTTTATGGTTCAATTTGCATCCTAATGTACAGTCTTAAAGAGTTTACAAAATGACATGATTTTTAACAATTGTTGTGATAACTGCTTAAGAAAATTGTAATTTTATAGTTAAAAACTGGAAAAAAACAATCTGTACGAAGCAAATATGGAATTAACAATACATTTTTAGCTTCACAATACTAGCCAATTAAAGAGAATTACAATTCTGAATAGTTCATTCATTAATTATTATATTATTTTACCATTAAAACTAAAGAATAAAACAAAGTATTTTTTAACAATTTCAAATTAGTGTAACTCTGAAAATATTGAAAATAGGACCCATGTTTATATGATTCGCAGCGACTTTGATCAATGTTTTTCGGTCAAAGTATGCATGTGTCACAGATACATTTGTCTCGGACATTTGGGTCACGTTTTTTCGCTCTAAGTTGTTTTCGGTCACTGGATATTGGCCAAAATTTTTAAGTCACTGAGCACATTTTGGTAACTATTTTTCCGTCAATCATTTGAGTCACTAAAATCGGTAACTCATTTCTTCACTCAGGATGAAAGACAATATTTTTTACTGCATTTTATTTCTACGGCACGAATACAGAGAATGTTTGCGGCATAAGCACAAGTTATTCGTGATCGTCTTCACAATCAGTTTATTCACTGTTCTCACTTGGATTGAATTTTAATGTGTACGCTGGGCCAGTAACGACGGGTTTCCTGTTTGTTTCACTTATGAAATTGATAACAGAATTCATTTAATAGAAGCATTGCATTGTTCTTCGTGGACTGCATTGTTTGTATCATTTTCACTAGAGTAGGCCAGGGTAATTGTAAACAGGGGGTAATTGTAAACAAATGCTGCGAGAAATACAAAACTGTCAATATAAAAATTTTAATTCGGAGAATATTTAAATTAAAATGTTGGCTAACCTACAAAGCAGTTTGGCGTCAAATAGGAGTAACTGCTTAGTTGTGAACGAATGTTTTGTAAGAGTCTACAAAAAAAGTTGAGAAATAATTTTGCTTCACCTTCATTTTTGGTATTGTAAGTAAACGTACAGTGCTATTTTTTAAGAATATGTTGTTTTTATGAGTAATGTATAGTAGTTAACATTTATTACAATGGTTTTGAGATCTCCCATAACTTCAGTTCATTAAATTGTGGCGTGTTTACATTTGCCCCATAGTTTTAATTGCTTGGGGTAATTGTAAACATGTTTTACTATGGTTACATTTCGTACTTTTCAGTAATCAAAGAGACCCTCACCCAACTACACTGCAAAGGATTTAGAGAGGGTTGTCACAGATGTGAAAAATAGTAACTACAGTTATCGTGAAGCTCAGGAGAGGTACTGAGTTCCTAAATCCGTCATATATCATAGGTTAAAGGGACGAAATGTACCAGTGACCAAAATTGGAGTTGGAAGGAGTACGGCTCTTTCTTCTGAAATAGAACAAAATATGTTCAGTGTCTTATAGCCCGTATGAAAACTGGTGTTTACAATTATCCCCCTCTCAAAGGGGTAAATGTAAACAGGTGGGGTAAATGTAAACTAGCAATTAAAAGATGAAAAAAAGTCAGGAACAGGAAAAATCTAAAAATAACACTATGTTTCTACGTCATGCTTAACGTTACTAAGGGTTGTGTAATGTTGAAATATATTTGAAATCAGTGAAAAGTGTTTACAATTAGTCTGGTCTACCCTATAGTAGTTTTGTTGTATAACTCAGGATTTTGTAGTAGTGACGGAATAACAATTAAAGTGATTCTAAACAAAATACAAATATGTACGTAAATTGCTAGTATACAGACAATACAATCGAATGATGGATACTGTTACTATGCAGCCAACACAATCAGATGACTATTATGTCCGGTGACACCGGAACGCCGTAGGTACCCGAGTGTCGTTCTTTCATAATGTCGTATTGACGAAAATGTCGTATGATAGAAAAGATTCGTGACCTAAAAAGAGAGACCAAAACCGCCTGAAACGGTTTATATGACATTTTTTGCTCAAAATGTCTTCGGGAATATGCTCCGTAAATTGCAGTAACTCCTCGTCAATAAACGTGTATATATTTATGAATATAATATGAGTTCAGAAGAAATGTTCCGTAAAAACATACATTTCATATAATACGTAAAATAAATTATAAAATTATACCGTGCCTTTTAAATTAGTAATTTCAAAACAAAATTATAAAAAATCAACAAACAGTAATAAATATATTGATATACAATTCATTGTTGTTTTTATATGGAATTAATTTCATGTAAATGGTTTCTGAACATTGCCATGGAATGGTGCAAGAATGTGAACTAAAAGGATATTTATCCATAAAGCGACGGTTTATTTTATTATTCAGTTTTGTTTAAATTTTTAAGCTGTTGTTCCATAATGGAGAACACATATTTCGCTCTAAGTTACCTGCCAGTGAGTAACGAATTTGACAGGAACAATGTGGCCGTTTTACGTGTCACATTTGTGGCATCAAATGGCTGCATTATGGACCTTGTAGTGTATCAAAATAGCAAAATATTGCTCGTAGCTAACTAATATGTAATAATTATTTGCGCTCAAAGCTGAACTGACGTCTCTATGACAATTTTCACTAATTATTACGCAAAGTGATGTCAGATATGTACAATGAAAGAAATTAAAACTGTGACTCGGGCTGAAACGTCAAAGATAAATAAGCGACTCATTAGCCACTTATTGATATCACATTCGATCAGATAGATAGGCTCTATTGACTACACGCATTCATACTTTATTTTCCATCAATTGAGCTGTCTGATGTAACAGGAGGCTTTGAATCATGACAGTTTGAACTAATGACAACAGGGGGAATTTCAAATTTATTTGTATTCAAAACATCAACGTCAAGCCATAGTACTACCAGATGTTTGTTTCACCCTATCCAGGCACAATTTAAAACTATTTCTGCTGAGCCTTATTGATTTCCTTTATTTATGATGACTATTACACTCTTACTACGTCATATTACTTTTGACCAATAAAACGGTACGAAAGGACGTATTTCAACCAATCACGGCTGCTTATCGCACAATTTTATCGCGTCCCTAGCATTTGTTTAATTTTATCGCGTCCCTAGCGTTTGTTTCTTTGTTTGCCAACATTTGAAACTGCGCTGGTCTGGACGTCAAAAATATATATAATTACATAAAATTACAAACCACTCCAGTCGATGAACAGCAGTATCAAATACGACTCGCATTGGTATTCAAGAACAAAAATTAATAAAAGTCACTGATCATACCTATGCATCTTCTGAAATCCGATTTACAAATAAATGAAGAGCAGTAGAGCACCATTCGGAAATCCTGAATAAGTTGAATACACCATGTAGGCCTAAATCAATGAGTTCCACTTCTATTACGCACACGTCTAATATAACATCAATTGAACAACCAACCACATTGAAATTTGAAAATTGTACATTCAATAATTATTCCTTTTAAAATTATTCATGTTTATTTTTTATGTCATCGTCGTTAATGAAAACTTTTCTAACACTTGTGCATATTATGTTATAGGTTATGTTATAGTTTCTGCTATATGATATTATGGATAGTCACGTATCAGAGATTGTTTAATATTAAGATTTATTGAAAATCATCTGTCAAGTGACGTTGATTACTGAGATTCGGATAATTGAAGTGGAATGTAGCATTTTAATAAAAATGAAACTGAATCAACAAAGCCTTCTTGACTAGTAACATTGCCATCGTGTATAATAGATCGAGAAGGCGTTGCTCACTACTGCCATCTAGTATGCATCTAGCGTAATATTTGTAATGTTGAGATGGTACAATAATACATTTGAAGACAGTTGTATTTTCGTAAGTCAATTAATATTTTATTGTATTGGAGTACTTCGTTACTTCTAATCTTTATATACTTTCTTCTAATCGTGTAATAGTCAATTAAATCTCACTCGAGTTTTGATTTCCTCTAGATAAATCTGCTCGTGTTCCACTCGCAGATTTATCGATAAAACCAAAACGTCTAGTGAGATTACTGTTGATAAAAATTCTAATTAAAAAGGACTCTTTCGTTTTCTTTTCCTCAAGTTTTGCAAATAGTTATGCCACACACATACATTTGGGACCTGTAAATTTTGTTCACTAATAGTACTTGAAAATGGCGCCGAATCGGACACACACTAAGAAAGACGTCGGAGCTATTTAGAGGGAGACATTGGATTGGAATCCTGAAAGTTCCAAGAAAAGTGGTCGACACAAGAAGATCTGGAAGAAAACGACTGAAGACGAAGAAGCCTCAGAGTTGGAAAATACTAGAAGAGAAATGAAGAGGCTGGCCAGAAACCGTACTCGGTGAAAACGTTTCACCAAAACTCTATGCTCTAGACCAGGGTTGGGCAGCAAGAGCGGATTCTACTCTCTCACGGGGAGCCATATGATTTCTCTTCATCCCATTTCTTCCCCGCCGAACACCGCGCACCGTTGATTCCGAGACGGATGAGTTTAGAGTTTGGATTTGCTCTCGATGCCCAGCCCTTCTCTAGACGGAACGACTGGAATTGATAATGATAATGATGAGGAAATAGTATTTGAAATTGAACTTGTAATGGGGCCTAAATTAAAAAAAAATACTTTATCTATTATCGTGTTACTTTAAAGTGATTTACCGTTTATTAGCTATTTAAAAAGTCTAGTAAAATATATTTTTATAAATAGGATGATTTGAGAGCGGAACATGTCAGTCGACAGGAAGAAGATGACGAGATATTACTTTGGTTTGTCTGTAAATAGGTCTATATTAAAATTGCAGTGTTAACCATTTTCTCAAGATTTAATAATCCTTATTGTAACATATCTTATGATCCTGACAATACGATCTGATGATCTGCATTTAACTATATGTCTCGCAAGTACGGATTACCACGGAAGGAATGCGAATCAAACACTGCGATAAGGAAGAGCGGGCGAGAGGAAAGGTCACGAGATAACTTGAACGATATTCAAGAGTACAGTCGGAAGAGAAATGACAGTCTTGCGTTGTAATAGTTACATTACGACTCTAGTTTCTTCCATTGCACTTGAATACGTGTCTTGTATCGCACGGTATTATTATTTCATTCGTAAACATATGTTGCGCGTTTAATTAGCTTCGAATTTTTCTCTTGTTACGTTCTTTATTTCCACAGCAATGTCCTCATTTGTTCATCTCCTTGGAAGAGACAGTACTTCCATCGGTTCGCACCTCTCCCCCCTCGGCCTGCCTACATACACAAGTCAAAACAGACGGCAACGCCACCATTGGTTTTCGGTAATCGTTTCTTGCGCGAGCTATACAAAGATTGCTTAAAAGTTTATATAGGTTATGGATAACAATTAGTCCATAATTTTCTCTTTATATTTTAAATTTGTTATATACATGAAGTAATTGATAATCATAGAATTTTTCGCTTTCAGCCGGCGCTATTTATTTCATAAACAAAGTGCAAAGGAAAATAGTCGAAAGAACATTTCCATTTCGACAAATAATTTCAATTTATTTTTATTATAAATGATAAAGCAAAATTGAGGAGCGTTTTTGCTGAACTCGATAGATGCAAAATTTTGCGAAAATGAGTTACATATCACAATCATATGTTGTATCACCCTATGCAGTCAGATTTTACATAAGTCGGTTCATACAGTGCGTAGAGGATGGTTAGAAATATTTCCTTCCCACAACACAAACTATGTACACAATAAAACTCGTTTTCTGAGAAAAGTAGTTTTGTGCTTCTATCGAGTTTAGCAAAAACGCTCCTCAATTATTATATAGGCCTACTGATTTTCGTACATTCTCCTCGTCTGAATTGAAGTATAAATACTACATATGAATAAAATCCACCCCAGCAGTTTACAACGAGAGGTTGTTGACTGACAGACAGATAGATAGGCAGGCAGGCAGGCAGGGTTAATTGTCAAAGTCACTTCGTCCTAACAAAGTTACTGGAAATATGCCTTTTTCTAAAAATATAAAAATGAATATTTTATGCTCGCTTTATACAGTACTATTATGTTGCAAAAATAAGAACTATTTAGCCAACACTTTAGTTTGAAACTGAAATGTCAGCTACATTAAGTCATAATGCACGAAGTTATTTGAAGCAATAAAGTTTTTCCTTAAACTAACTTCTTAGAACTTTTACGTCAGACGCAGGAAATAACTGTGCTGTTTGCGGTCCGTGCAGTGAGAAACAATGCTGTCGTTTTATAGACTTGAAGATTCATATCGGCTTGCCTCAGTTCTCTGATAGATAAAACAGCAATTTTATGGAGTTCATTTCGCTCTTTTTACATCGTGTGACGTCTCAGAAGCATCTACCATAATGTTATATTAGCAGTGGGTTTGTGACTTGAACAGTATCTCGGAAAAACAATCGATGACTTTATACGCGAAGTCTTTAAAGGTGGTGTATCAGTTCATTCACTATTTAAGTGAGTTAGAAAGCAGCTCAGTTTAATCCATTGTTTCGTATATTAACGCACACACTTACATTTGACTGAATTACACTACATAGATACACAATGAAGAAAATATTTACGAATGGACAATGAATATGACAATTTATTTATTTGTATTCAAAATTCGTTTTGAAATATGTGTGACAGATTATATTTAATTATTTTTACTAAAATTTTTATAAGATAACAATTAAACCCAAAGAAATCTGAACGACCATGAATTTTCTCAACAGTAATCTCACTAGAGGTTTTGATTTATCTAGAGAAAATCAAAACTCGAGTGGGATTTAATTGGCTATTACACGATTAGAAGAAAGTATATAAAGATTAGAAGTAACGAAGTACTCCAATACAATAAAATACTAATTGAATTACGAAAATACAAAACTATCTTCAAATTTGTATCATCTCAACATTATAAATATTACGCTAGTAGATGGCAGTAGTGTGTTATAATTAACTTTTTTCTTGTTATCAGTTATTCAGTTGTACCAACTATGGAATATTCATTGAACCACAGTCTACTATATACAGTCACGAAGCTTGAGTTTTGAGGGTGCTAGAAACAATAGACTGTGACGGTTCTATTTTGCATTGCCTGTAATGAGGCGATATTAGCGATCCTAGTGGTGAGCAACTATCTAATGTTTGCATATTTACTACGTATTGAGCTTCGCGACTGTATATACTAGACTGTGATTGAACTCTGTGGACGGTTACTGGTCAAGAAGGCTTTGTTGATTCAGTTTCATTTTTATTAAAACAGTTGCAGTCCACTCCAATTATCCCGATCCCAGTACTCAACGTCACTTGACAGATGATTTTCAATAAACCTTAGTATTAAACAATCTCTGATACGTGACTATTCATAATATCATATAGGAGAAGCTATAACATAACCTAAATAATATAAACGAGTGTTAGAAAAGTTTTAATTAGGGATGATGAAATAAACAAGAAACGTTTTAATTGACGATAATGAAATAAAAAATAAACATGAATAATTTTAAAGGAAACAATTATTGAAAATACAATTTTCAAATTTGAATGTTTTAGTGGTTGGTGGTTCGGTTGATGTTATATTGGACGTGTGAGTAAAAGAAGTGAACTCGTTGATGTCTCAACTTATTCAGGATTTCCGAATGGTGCTCTTCAAAATGGAGTTTCAGGGAAGATGCATAGCTATGACCAGTGATCTTTATTAATTCTTGTTCTTGAATGCCAATGCGAGTCACATTTGAAAGTGCTGTGCATCGACTGAATTGGTTTGTAGTTTTCTGTTTTTTTTTTTTTTTTGACGTCCAGACCAATGCAGTTTGAAATGTTGGCAAACAAAGAAACAAATGCTAGGGTAATGACAAAAATAGACAAATGCTAGGGACGCGATAAAATTGTGCGATAAGCATCCATGATTGGTTGAAAGACGTCCTTTCGTACCGTTTTATTGGTCAAAAGTAGTGTGACGTAGTAAAAGTGAAATAGTAAAAATAAAAGTAGCTATCTATACAAAATAAGATGATAATAACAATGATAATAATAACCATAATAATAATAATAATAATAATAATAATAATAATAATGGTCTTATTTAACCTGCCACAGTTAAGGTCTTAGGGCCTTCTCTTACACACAACTCGGATTAAAACTTGCTTACATAATTCAACACACACTTAATCGGATTTAAGTAATTACATACAGATTCAATTTACATAATGAGATCAAAAGAGGCAGTCAAATAAAAATTTACCTAATGAAATAAAAATAAACACAGTGAAATACATATTAATCTTGTTAGAAGCAAATGCATGAAATTGGAAGCCGATAATTCAATAAAATGTACTCGATAAAACAATAGTAAACACATTGGAATACATATTGGTATTAAATTACAAGCAAGTAGAATTCACATAATTAAACTAGAGACTGAAAAATTGAATAAAGTAATGTACACAATAGTAATAATAGTAATAATAATAATAATAATAATAATAATAATAATAATAATAATAATAATAATAATAATAATAATAATAATAATGTATCTTTGGGAACATATATTGAAATACATATTGGTATTAGGTGTTAAATAAACACGATTTACATAATAAAGCCATAAACAGAGATTTGAATAAAGTGTACACAAAAATGAAAGCTACTGTAAACATATGAGCATTAAATTAGAAGAAAATACTATTACATAATAACATTAAAGAGATGAATGAATTAAGTGTACAGAATAAAAATAAGAAACAAAAAATAAAAAAAAAAAATAAACACAGTGGAATATATTGCATTAAATATTTGCAAGATGAAATGTTAAAATATTATGTTTTATTTAACGACGCTCGCAACTGCAGAGGTTATATCACCGTCGCCGGAAGTGCCGGAATTTTGTCCCGCAGTTCTTTTTCATGCCAGTAAATCTACTGACATGAGCCTGTCGCATTTCAGCATAATTAAATGCCATCGACCTGGCCCGGGATCGAACCCGCAACCTTAGGCTTAGAAGACCAGGGCTTGCAAGATGAAACATATCTATTTATATTTAATATAACAATAACATCAAAGTACTAGAACAAATTTTAAGCTTCTTCAAATAAAAGAGACTGCAAAATAAGAGGAAAGGAAAATGAAACTATTCCGATTCATTGATTTCTACCCTAACGGAACATTAGAGTAGGCGCAAGTAGAAAAGGATACATCAAAATTATTAATGCTACAGCCTAATTGTTGGGAAAAAAATTAACGTATGCAGATTAATTACAAGATGTAACAAGCAATAAAACGAAGAGTGAAATTTCCAAAGCTTGAGAAGAGAAAATATGGTAAAAATTACGATCACATTAATAACAATAACAATAATAATAATAATAATAATAATAATAATAATAATAATAATAATACAACTTTTCGTTCTGAAAAGGAATTTTAAAATGTTACATTGGTTTCGATCAAATTCTTGGATATTTAAAGGACAAAACTAAAATTCTTTCATTCATTTATTATCACAAAACGCTTCTCTCTTAAACTGACTGAGCATATTTGGAATTAAATCAATAGCTTTCCCAAAACACTATGAAATTTTTCATATAAAACAATTATTATCTCGAAAAGGAAGCATAAACGAGCAAAATTCTATGAAACTTTTTTATTTGAAATATTTCAAAGTATAACTCCTTCAAATTAATGGCATTACGTACGGTTTACGGTTTATCAAAACGGGTTAGTACTGGTTATTATTGTGACAAAACACAAGGCAATCTAAATATGCTGTAAGAGGAAAGGTGATAGGTTGTAATTAGGTCAGTATATGCTAACATTGCACCAGAGTTCTGAACAACAAAAGAAGGCTTACATGTGACGGAATGAATTATATCCAAAACTTCATTGAGCCCGATACTAAACAGACAGACAGACAGACATAGATAGGTAGACAGACAGACAGACAGACAGACAGACAGACAGACAGACAGACAGACAGACAGACAGACAGACAGACAGACAGATAGATAGATAGATAGATAGATAGATAGATAGATAGATAGATAGATAGATAGATAGATAGATAGATAGATAGATAGATAGATAGATAGATAGATAGATAGATAGATAGATAGATAGATAGATAGATAGATAGATAGATAGATAGATACTATCTTATCAGAATTGTCTTAAATCCCATGCACGGGTCTTCAGACAGTACGTTCTGTGTAGAACAAGTCCTACTTTGTAGGTTTCACCCCTCTCACCTATGATTAGATCCAACCACTCTCCTGAAGATCACACAGGTTAAAATGATAATGGCACAAACAAAACACATTATATAATATATCCTAATCTAAACAGGTGTAATAGTGTATAATTGAGTATCCCTTCATCAGTTTGCATCACAAAATTCAACAGCTGAAGTTCTAATCTGTCTTGCCTTCAAGAGAAACAATCCCCGATACAAGTTATTTTATATTGGTCTTCGGAGACTTTTGATATATTCTGTTCATCTTACTGTGTCGGGTAGAATGTATCATTATTAAGGTATTACACTTTGTCTTATCTCTGCAAAGATTAAACCCAAAAATGTATGTTGGCATCGTTAGTCGAGACTCTGTTGTCACGTAACGGCGCGAAATTAAACATTGGTTCAGTTATTTCATAGTCATCTCAAAGCAAAACATTTCATTGGAAGAACCCACTTTCCCCTACATGAAATGATGCAATCATAGTGAGGACCGCTGTCTGAAATAAGATTTATTTCTTTCAGTCTCATCAAGTGTGACTTATCAAAACGACAAGGTTGAAGAAATCTCATTTTAAAATCGTCTGTCTTTTCATCGGAAAATTAGAAGCCAAGAGAAGGAGAAAATAAAGTAAAGAACAATCCGCAGGTAGTACAACGATTCATAAGAGAACGAAGATCAGATGAAGAACATGAAAATAGTAAATTATTAAATAAAACAGGTATCTGGCCTAATGGGTACTTTTCAATAATCAAAGAGTGGGGGTACTCAACTACAATGTAGAGGATTTAGAGAGGGTTGTCACAAATGTGAAAAATGGTAACTACAGTTATCGTGAAGCTCAGGAGAGGTACTGAGTTCCTATATCGTCATATATCATAGGTTAAAAGGACGAAATGTAACAGTGACCAAAATTGGAGTTGGAAGGAGTACAGCTCTTTCTTCTGAAACAGAACAAAATATGTTCAGTGTCTGATAGCCTGTGCGAAAATTAGTGTTTACAATTACCCCCTACCAAAGTTGTAAATGTAAACAGGTGGGGTAAATGTAAACTAGCAATTAAAAGATGAAAAAAAGTCAACCTTATTATTTTAAACCTATTTTGAGGGAAAAGAAATATCTAAAAATAACACAATGTTTCTTTGTCATGCTTACCGTTACTGAGGGTTGTGTAATGTTTAAATATATTTTAAATCAGTGAAAAGTGTTTACAATTACCCTGGTCTACCCTATTAATTTGTTTGTTTGTTTGTTTGTTTATTTATTTATTTATGTCTATAACAGGGCAAAGCTCCAATTACAATAGACGGTACAAACAAATGCAAGATATAAGTGTAAATACAAAATGAAAAATGAAAAAAAGCAGACAAATACAGTAGATATTACCTAAATAAAAGACACAGATATAGATAATTAAAAATGAAAAAAAGAAAAATAAAAATAAATGAAAAATAATATTATTAAGTGCATTCCCTTAAGCGGCATGAGTTAAGACAGTCCTACACGTATGCCGCTTGGGTGGGCTCATTGTACTGGCTATCCGAGATGTAATAATGAGCATGTCATAGGGCCTTCCCGCTTTATAGATTCCCTAAAAGTCGACCCCGAATTGCCCTGCAACATGTAGAATCCGTTTACCGTTCCACGTAGGCATTGTCGCGTTCTCTCATCCCCGTTCCCATGAGATATCATGAGCCTCAGGAATAACCTACAGTACATAGCACTACCACCATTAACTAATGATCACATACCACGGGGTCCAAGTTCTGTGGTGATCCACACTCGAATCTGCATCGGCCACAAGCCTGATATAGGGAAAAGAAACGAAAGTTATTATGATAGAGGGGAAGTGTAGGTGAAGTGAAGGATAGTCTATTGGTGAAGTGACGTAGAGAAAATCCTCTGCAACATCTGCTTTGACAACCACAAATTCCATGACGGCCTAACCCGGAGTCCTTGCAATTGGATACGACATTAAATAATGTACTACTGTTACTATAACATAGTATAATTAACGCACATTCATACCTTCCATAGCTCTCATAATAAAGGAATGAAAAAGCTACTTATCTTCTACAGAGTGTAACTAAATTCAATACTCAAACTTCTAGGGGTGATAGAAGAGACCAAAACAAACGTTTCTTGTTACAGGACCATGGGTCTGAAATTAATTATTGAATAACAAAACCAGAAACTGTATTGTACTGTAAAGAATAAACATACTACAGTTGCAACATTACTTATGATACTCATGCTTCAAACAATTCAAATTTGTAATCCTTCACAATAACTGTTCAAAAGTGCGGCCTCCTGCTTCAATATAAACTCTGCAACGACATGTCATTGCCTGTCGTATAAGTTCAAAGACTCCAGGCATGTGCTGTAGAGAGTCAGCAGCTGCAAGTACCCGAGCGAAGAGCTTGTCCTCAGATTCAATTTTGAGTCTCGTACACCAGGTCCTCCAAGTGTCCCCACACACATAAGTGAATTGGGGTGAGGTCGGGAGAACGAGCAGGCCATCCAGTGGGCCCACCGCTGCCAATCCACTGCTCACCGAATATGCTGTTCAATGGACAATAACGTATTGCGTGGTCACAGATCAAACATTGCACTCCGACGTTATGGTGTGTTTATGATTAATGTAAATATTGGTGGTTTCGAAGTATGAGGTCATACGTAACATTACAACTGTAGTCCTTGTTCCTTACATTACAGTAAAGTTTCTGGTTTTGTCTTTCAATAATTAGTTTCAGACCCATGGTCATTTAACAATAAAACCTTCGTTTGTTTTGGTCTCTTCTAATCATCCCTAGAAGTTCGAATATTGAATTTAGTTGCACTCTGTATATAGGCTATACCAGACTGTCAACAATTTCGTAGAGGGTATTTGCTATTAGATCCAGAGAAAATACTGCAATAAGTTAAGGTGATTCTCTTTTATTTCAAAATCATTTTAAACCTTCAACTGAACTGCATGTAGATTTTCGAGTTGTTCCCTCTTATTCCTCTTGTGCAGTGAATTCCATTCTCACCGTACTGTTTATTGAAGTCTCTTGAAGTAACGCCTGGTATATCTTCTAACACAATTACGTTCTTCTGCTTGTACTTCAATTGCGTGCATTTTGTATGAAGTAGAGCATAGTCACACATAAGAAGCCGGAATTGCGTTCTCTTTTAGCATGTCGTATGAGCGCTGTTATAAAGTAGCTGCAGCACGCATGCACTGTTTCTATCCATAATGTAGTATTGGTCGTTGGGGATAACACTCAGCAATGCGGACAATGAGCTTATGATCTTGTGTTGCAGTGGAAACAATAAACTTAGCCTATATTTTTCATACCAAGGATTTAAATATTGCTGAGAGTATCACTTAATTTTTCCATGGAAAAATATATAGGCCTATATGCATAGTGAAGAATCATATTAGCCTATACTTCCTCATTATGATACAGAAACGCACGTGAATTAAAAGTGTTTTAATTGAAACATTTTCATTACCGTATTAATTAATCTCGAATATAAAATTTACGTACATAGTGCTTTAAAACGAGTTTGTTACAACTAAGATAAGGGCAGCAGCAGCAGCAGGAGTAGTAGTAGTAGTAGCAGTAGTAGTATTAGTAGTAGTAGTAGTAGTAGTAGTAGTAGTAGTAGTAGTAGTAGTAGTAGTAGTAGTAGTAGGTGTGAAACAAACTTTATCAAATGAACCAAAATCGAGCAGGATTCCAGTAAGATGCTACAATCTCTTAATGACATCGATTTTATGTAACCGTTACCCCCAAAAGGTGGATGTGAAAAGGATGTCTTACTCCTGGGCCACCATGTTCCTCAAACTTCGACTTTTTCCAATACAATATTATTTCATATTCCAATATGCATGCAAGCGAGGCGTCAATCAACACTTCAGAGGGCATGTAGAGTGACATAAATTCGCTAGTGACACAATTTTCTTCAATATCAGTTACTTGTTTTGTAATAAACTTGGACAGGATTTTGTATAGGCTTAACATTTCCAAGTATACGCGAGAATGTATCTCTGAAAATTATATCTAATACATGATTTTATATGTGCTGTACATTATAAAATAAATGTAAACTATAGTCTAGTAGGATACAGTCACGAAGCTCAATACGTAGTAAATACGCATCCATAGATAGTTGCTAACCACTAGGATCGCTAATATCGCCTCATTACAGACAATGCGAAATAGTACCGGCACAGTCTATTGTTCCTAGCATCCTAACAACTCAAGCTTCGTGACTGTATACAGGGTGATTTCGTTCAAAGTGTACAAACTGCAGAAGATAATTCCTGGAAGGATAAGGAACAAAAATTGCATAATGAACATACGTCAGTAAATGCATAGGTTCTGTGCTATAAGCATTTATTTATTCATTCTTGCAACAATACTACAATACAATGCACGACGCAGTGTCATGAGGCCACAGTTACAGTAGGTGTTCGAAGTGACTCCCACGGGCCTCAAGGCATGCGTGTACGCGCCGTAGCAGAGACTGCTGCACACGTTCAAATATTCCAGGCTGCATCCAGATGGCGTCACAGGCAGCGCGAATGTGTTGTTCCAGTGTCTGCACATCCGGGATGGGTTCAGCATACACGTATGCTTTGAGATGCCCCCACAGGTAGAAATCTAATGGGTTGAGGTCAGGTGACCGAGAAGGTCATGGAATTGGACCTCCTCGTCCGATCCATCGATCGGGGAAGATGTTGTTGAGATGCCTATAGTCGTAGACAAACACGTCCACGTTAGGTTTAGTCGGCACTACCACTTAAGCGGATGTCTACGTAATGTTATCGATACAAATGCTCGCTACTGTCATGGGGAACAGTACCGCTCTCTAGTGAGGAAAACATGCATTCCTCGACCTACGTTCATTATACAATTTTTGTTCCTTATTCTTTCAGGAATCATCTCCTGTAGTTTGTACACTTTGAACGAAATCACTCTGTATAATAGACTGTGTGTAAACCTCTTTCGAAAAATTATTTTTCACATTCTTCAAACACATAGATTTCATTATTATATCTCCTTAATGGAGCTCGTTTTTATTATTAAGAATTCGGCATTTAGTTTTACGATAGCCGTTATAGTACGTGATTCTTGCGCGAACTTGACAATTCTCTATATGTGATTTTTTATTATAGGCTATAGCAATAAATCAAATTGGCTGACACGAAATCCACAATGAGGCTAACAGTTTGTATATGCATAAATATTATCTAGTAGCCTAAGATTTTTTCACAGAATAAAGAATGGAAAATATGTCGGACAATATTCTAACACTGTAAGTACACTCATTTAAAATCTGTTGAGTAACATGACGTCTACAGTTCAAATCCCACAGTGAACTGCTCTCCCTTTGGATTACGAAACAAAGAACGACAGTTCGATCTCATATTATGTCGTTTATTTTAAAAAAATGAGACACGATTGAAATTACGTATCGTTTTAGAAATTAAAAAAGGTCTAGATTATTGGAGTAATTGTATGCCTAATAATTTGAACAATTTTTAATTGGCACATTCACATTGCCTTTCTAAAATAAGAAAATTTGTTTCCAATCAACGAAAGAGACCTAATATACACTGTGTTATTTTATTATTATAGTGAAGGTAATGTAATAAGTATCAATTTAATTTCATAAATATCTTTAGTGTTATGCAATGCATTATCAATTAGTGGAAAGCTTTACATAATGTATAAAAAGAATACAAAAAGGTCTTCAAAAATGAATTATAAATAAGGAAAAAGAAAAGGCAAAGTGCATAAATCTGAGAAATTCCTCTTAAAGGAGGTAACGGGTGAAATTTTGGACATTTTCAGTCAAAAATCACAATCTGTTATTTATATGTTGAGAAATTTTCAATGCCCTGCGTCGCTCGTAAGCATAAACATTAAGCAATATATAAATGACTGCACCCAGTTCCAAGCAAATTTTCTCACAATTTTTTTTCGGCACATTTCGTAAGGTTCGAAGTGTGAAGACTCTTACAATTTTAATGTTAGAATTAGCCCGTAGGATCCCTATAGGGCAAGGGCCTCTTGACTGGCAAGGTGGCTATTCTGGCATTCTCGCGTAGCCAGTTCGGAAAAGATCCTCATTCTTTTGATGATGCATCAATCAGTAGTCTCCACTCTAGGCGATCCTTGGCTGTTTTCGTCCAGTTCGATCCAAAGTGCAGTTTCAGATCGTCCGCCCATCTTTTTTTCTGTCGGCCTACGCTCCTTTGTCAGGTTCTTGGGTCCCAGGCTATTGTTTTGAACGCCCATCTGTTGTGGTCCATCCTCATGACGTGGCCCGCCCACTTCCATTTGATGTAGGTGGCTGATGTTGCTGCGTCTTTGATGCCTGTCATCTTCCTCAGGTCTTCATTGCGGATTCTGTCATGGAGGCTGACACCGAGAATCTTTCTCTGCATCTTCCTTTGGCATGTTCCTAACATTTTTCTTTCTCTGTCTGTTAGAGCCCAGGTTTGGTGTTACGAACATGAAAATTTTACTGCATGTTTTAGACACTGTACTTAACAAAACAGCGTATGCGTTTTATGATTAAATTAATACTATTTTAAATAAAGAATGAAATATTTATAGTGACAATGGAAAAGTTTTATTTGTAGATATGCAGTGGTTAAAAAATGTTTCCGTCTTCTGTAGTAAAGATATAGAAAAAATAAAGCATGATGTTTTTATAAATATGCCACTCTTCTTGGAAAACAAACTCATACATTTTACTGAAAAATTGAGTGACATATTTCATTTTTAAATATTTTGTTAATAACTCAGAAACTAATTGACTCACAGAAATGAAACTCCACCATAACATTATCTATCACACCGTGATTATTTGTGCAAAAAATCAAGGACGCATCTTGAAAAATGTAGAAAAATTACCTCCCTTAACATCCGAAGGTCTAGAAACTCATCCACATGTAACCACTGAAATATGATACAACTGTAAGAAGCTGACGTATAGAATATATTTCAATTGTTTCCAAATTCTCAATTTTATCCATATTTCTGGAAAGATTGAGGAACTTCGGGAATTTTATGAACAGAAATGCAACATTCTGAATTCCTCATCCCCCCCCCCCCCAATCGTTTGCTGCAATGCCTGTCCGCCAATTTTTCTTGATACTAGTTTTGTTTTATGATTTGAAAGTAATATTTATACTCTATACAACAATACTCTGTGACGGACGTGAATGTTTTACAGGAAAAAATAATAACATCGCCTTCATTTCATAGCGCGATAGCAACATATACTGTACATATTAGCTACAGTATATCGGCGTTGTTCCTGCAATAACTCCTATGTGCAAAATATAAAGTTGTTCAGTAGGAAGAAAAAACACATTTTTCATTCTATGGCAGCCGTATATAGGAGACTGTAAATTCTTACATTTTCAAAACAAAGAAATATAATTAGATATAGAAGATTTTATTATTTGCTGTATCACTATTTAAGTTATTTAATAGAGCAAAAATCTGATAATCGATAAATATGTCACATAGGAGTTATTGCAGGAAAAACGACGGTATTCATTAACAGCAATCTGTCTACTTGTAAATAAACAGGACATTAGAGCATGCAAATCCATCGAAGGTAAGTGATTCTCAACTCCTCACACTGAAAATATACCTAATTCAGGACTATTGAAGTTTTACACTCATATAACATCACTTGAACCAGATACGAATTAATTCGAGATAGGCTTGAATTGAATATTTTCCACTGCTGACTAAACACAAACCTCCCTTATGCTCTGTGAAACTACCATAATTTTTCCTCTTTTATAGTCATGATAGTGAGTTACATTTAAACCTTCCAGATAGTAATTTACAAACATTATAGAAATTGATATCTTGAGAAGAAATCACCCCATATTACCTCACTGCAATGTCCGTGTATTGAAAGCTGACTTCAGCCTTAGAAAACAGTCAGTATCTCTTATACGTAAAACAATAAATTATTCTGTCCAGACATATAGAAGCACTCCTTGTTCTTGGGATCCTTATTCTTAATTTTATGGTTGTCCGCATCTGTATCAGTAATGTAATTCTCTGTTCATTAACATAAAACAGCTTTAAAGTTTTAAGTGCCGTGGATTGATTGTCTCTTCTTGGAAACCAACGACAGTAACTTTAAGTACCAAATGACATTCGACGTTATCCAAGATGTATTGGTGCTAGAACCATAAAAATTTTCAATTTTTCTCCTAACACTGCAGTTTCAACGAAAGGAAATGAATAAAAGCTACGTTTAAGTTTTCCACGAATCATGTTATTTGCGTGAAACATAGCTTTGAAGTTAATGTTTCTGATTTAAGATCACAACGACCTCCTTCAATCTGAATAACTGCGGTATTAGTCTGAATCAACAAAGTGAATTTAGTAAGTTTTCAATTACAGATAGTCAAATATGAAGCGGAATGTTTGGAAACTGATTCAGATGTAGTAATCCGAAACATAAAAATAACTTACAGTGTACTAATAATAAGACTAATATCAATTAATTTTCTGCCTTTGTACACGCAATAAATAGCGCGTCTTGTTATGAGACTTTCTCCAAAGTTAATGTGACATAAGTCTGCTATGTTACTTTGAGTGATGACCTGTTATCACTGGACTGTTCTATGTGTAATATGTAAGATTTACAACTTATCCCAGAATTATTGCTCCGAATTTAATGTTGTTTATTTCGGAAAGTATGTAAGACAAGAAAACTTATGGGGAATTATAGGAAAGAAATGTAAATATAAAACTCAAGGAAACATCTTTATTGCAAATACAGTAAGTCAGCCAGGGCTAGACCGGCGTCAACGGAAAATCGTATGCGTAGTAACTGCTGCGCCATCGCAGCTCTTGCTCGCGTATGTTTCGTGTTTAGTTACGTAAACACAGTATACAGTTGTATACCGTACATTTAGAGTACAGTAGTGTATCCATTATGAAATTTAGTCTTGAACAACGAGTGTTTAATTACAACTTTGTGAAATACGAATCTTGGAAAACAGTTGTAACAGACTTCCGTCAGTCACTCCCTGATTCGCCAGAGCCTTCTAAACATTGATTTATAATTTAGTGAAGAAATTTCGTACAACTGGGTTAGTATTGGACAAGAAACGAACATGTGTGAAGCGTGTTCTCACAGAGCAGATGTTAGATGAAATTGTTCACTGACTGGAAGACGTCCTACGACATCAAACCGCCGTGTAGCTCAGCAAGTAGGGATGTCACAGTCTTCAGTGATAAGAGGTAGGAAATAATTTAATTTAAAACATTACAAAATTCGTGTAGTTCAGAGGTTAACGGAACTCTATTATCAGATCTGACTTAGATAGTTAAAATTCTGACCTGCAGTACGGGCATGTTGTTGATTATAATCTTCGATCTTACTTGATTTTTACTAATGAAAGCCATTTCTTTTGTTTTGTTTTATTTTTGCGCGAAACAGTTTTGATTATTATTATTTATTTTTTTTGCAGTTTTGTAGAGCGTAGAGTTGAAGTATATCTTCATTTTCAGCAAAGATCACCTGATCATCAGGAAATAAAGTTGCATTTAAAATTGTAGACCAAAATTTAAAATATCTTCTCAGTTGTGCTTTCTATACGGCAATAGCTGCTTCTAAGTAATATATTAATACTAGTTTATATATTAAAAATAGTTATTACTAGTATTTGCTACATGCTGTTGCATCTTGATAATCTTCGCGATCTTATAGCTACAGAACTATTGGCTCTCTAGTTTTAAAGTCATATTAAATTAATTCTAGCTTAATATGTGAATGAGGTAGCTACTCAATATTACCACTTCACTTTGTAAGCTCTTCTTATTACCATATGATCATCTTGTCGTTATTGAATCAAACAAAGAAATATAACGCTCAGTGGTTTTAAAGTTTTTCACAAGAAAAAAATGATAGCTTAATCCAATTAACTATTCCTGCAATAACAAATGCCAACATCCCTTCGCTTATAACACAGGTACTGTTCAAATAGTAACACTACGACTGATTTTTCTGAACCGACGCATGCGGAACAACTCCGGACTACACGAGAGATAGTGAGTGGTTTCTATACTTGCGAGGTGCGCAGACCTCGCACCTATAGAAACCACTCACTATCTCTCGTGTAGTCCGGATTTGTGCGAGACGGGACTCTCAACTCGCATGCATCAGTTCAGAAAACCAAGAATTTAGAAAGCATTTTGTGACTTCAAGAATTCCGTAGCTGCTGCTCAATAATATAAAGAAAACTTCCACTTCACTCAATATGAACTCAGAATTAATTCAAAAGTAAATTAGGAATGGAGGAAAAAAGTAACAGTATAAAAAACTGTGTTAAGTTGAAATGAAATAACTTAGGAAATGACAACGGAGAAAGATGAATGATTAATGAGGTTATACTGAAAGAAAGGGATATAATTTTCCCCTTTTCCATCAGCAGTCACATTAATTTATGTTCTATCACACCACGCCACACCCTTCCTGAAGCTGTTGATGACAGACTGACTAAAAGCAAGATGAATTTTACTTAATATGAATAGTTTCTCGTCGAGAACGCACTCCTAAAAGAAAGTCTATTATTTATTAATCTAATGAAAGACTACGTCAATTTATATACGAAAATATTTCAACAACGATTTAAAATACATAGTAACCAGAGTTGAAACCTGTTTCTTTTATGTACCATTCAGATAGCAATTTTCTGCAAACTTATGAGTAGTCAATTTATCTACAGATTCTTGTACAGACCATTAGCGTAATTTAACGTGAAATGTAAACAGATAACAACATAAGCTAAATTCATCACTGAATTCGTATTGATTTATAGAAATTATGTATTAAAATGGGGCTACTTTGATACCGCGAGGTGACTTTGATCATTTACATTTAATTTGAAAAATCCCGCCTTAACGAACAAATGAAGGTTCTCAGAAAGTTGCTTCTTTGCATGTTAGTTTTAACAATGGTATCGGAACATAGTCTGCAAAAATTATATCAACAACTGTTTCCATTCTTCGTGCAGCAGTCATTGTCGTTAGATGTTATTTCCTGCATATTGTGAATTCACGTATAAAATGTGAGTACCCTTATTAAACTATTTAAATATTTATTCTGTCGCATATACTATTATTTTAAATGGTAATTTATCTATGATTAGCATTAATTAAACTAGTTTTCAATTGTAAAGTACGTATTCAATAACAGTTTTTAGTTATTGGGGTGAGTTTGATCAGTTTCATTTCTTTATCAATTTTAGATTGAAGACATGGGTAGGACATACAAAAGGAAGCCAGGATCTAGAAACTACAAAAACTATTCAGATGTGAATCTTGAGGAAGCTCTTACTAAAGTAGCAACCGGCAAACTTTCAATTCGGGCAGCTTCAATCCAGTACAATATAAGTTTCGGTACACTTTATAACAAATTCAAAGGCCTTCATACAAAGAAACCCGGTGGACAAACTGTACTTTCAGAGTTACAGGAAAAATGCATTATACGTGAAATTGTAAAATGCGGCGATTGGGGTTTTCCCATTAGTATGTTGGATCTGCGTATGTTCATCAAACATTATTTGGATACTACAGGGCGAACATGCACTTCTTTGAAAAACAATTTACCAGGAAAAGATCTAGTTTACTCAATGCTAAAGAGACACAAATCTGAAGCATCACAAAGACTTTGTGCTAACATTAAACGAATCAGGGCTTGTCTGTCACACGCAACAATACGCGATTATTTAAAGAATTTGGCCTCAACAATTGCTGATGTGTCTCCTTCCAATATTTATAATTTTGACGAAACAAATTTAAGTGACGATCCCGGTAAAAGTCTTTTCATTTTCAGAAGAGGTGTGAAATACCCAGAGAGGGTAGTAAACTTCTCAAAGTCTGCCACATCTATTATGATGTGCGGCTCTGCAGATGGGACATTGTTACCAACGTACATTGTGTATAAAAGTGAATGTATGTGGGATACCTGGTGTCAAAATGGACCAAAAGGAGCACCATGTTGTACCAAGCAATGTTGTTCTCAAGGTTCTCGCTATGCACGAACTAAACATGGTTGGTTTGATGCTCAAACATTCCAAGATTGGTTCCAACTTACATTTCTGCCTCATGCTAAAAGATTACCTGGTCGCAAAGTGGTCATTGGGGACAATTTGTCTTCACACATCAACATCAGTGTCATTAAGTTATGTCAGGAAAACAGTATTCCTTTTGTGTGTTTACCACCGAATGCCACACACTTATGTCAACCCCTTGATGTGTGCTTTTTTCGTGCTATGAAAGGAGTGTGGAGAAAGCAACTATTGGAATGGAAACAAAAATATCCAAGATGTGGAATACTGCCAAAAGAAAAATTTCCTACTCTTCTGAGAAACACACTTATAGATTTGAACGGACCTTCTGGCAATAAGATATGTGAAAATTTGATCAGCGGTTTTCGTGCTACAGGAATTTTCCCACTACATGAAGATAAAGTCCTTTCAAAGTTACCAGAAGCCCAAGAGGAGTCAACATTGGGGCAACAAGTGAATGATACTCTCACACAATTTCTTCTGTTTCAAAGGACTGCGTTGGAGCCAGCAATAAGAAGAAAGCGAAATCGTCTGAATGTAGAGCCTGGACGAAGTATTACTGCACCACACGAATCGTCAAGTGACTCTGATGTAGATACTCCACCTGACGAAACCAGTACTTCCGATGATTCAGCTGAAAGTTCATCGGAAGGAAACGACGAAACCCCTGAAACACTGAGTGGGAAGGATGGAAAAGAAATTGAAGTTGGAAATTTTGTATTGGTAAACTTTTGTTTCAGCTCTAAGAAAAGTCAGGTTTATAGATACGTTTGTAAAGTCCTACAGATAAACAGTTCTACACGTGAGGTAAAAGTAATGGGCCTCAAATCGATTGAAAATAAGTGTGCCTTCAAACCAGTTAAAGACGATGTGTCCACTGTCAGTGTGATACACATCATAAAAGTACTTCCAGATCCAGATTTGAATGCAGCAGATGATGGGGATGTGTACACTTTTCAACAGAATGTTGATATAAAGGAATTTTGTTAATCTGTGTTACATGCAATAACAAAATACTTATACTTTGTAATGCTTTTGTATGGAACTACTATAGGCCCTTTAGATGTTGTGTTGATTAAAAAAAATATATTTTTGATTGTATGATGTGTTTGAAATAAATTAAACAGTTGATCAAAGTCACCCCCTCAAAAAAAAAAAATTCAAAGGTGAATGTAAGAAAAATTAAAAAAAAAAATCAAACTTTTTTCCACAGAATCGTTAGTTCGAGGGTCGTCTTTGATAATTGCTAATAAACTTACGGCCGATCAAAGTCACCCCACTCTGAGTATGTCTTTGATCAGTGAAATTTTCGGTATTTTGGGTATCTGAAATGCATACGAATTAAATGTAGGGCACATGATAGATAGCTGCCCCCAACGCAATATACAGGGCGTTTTCAAGTTAAAAAATGGATATTTTTTAAATTACTTTATGTTGAAAATTAAAAGTGATCAATCTCGCCCCATTTTACGGGTACAGAAAGTTTAAGTTTTTCATATACGGGTCTAGGGCATTTCGTAACAGGAAATTTCGTCACTATCATAGTTTGCCACCTATTTTTCGTCATTAGTTTTTTAGTCATCAAATACATTTTGTCATGTTTTTTGTCACTGAGGAGAGTTTGTCACCGAGGATAAATATGTCGTCATCATATACTGCACATTTTGTCATTTTTTATACTGAGGGGATTTCATCACCAAAATAATAATTGTATGTCGTTGTAAAGTAAATGACGTAGCTTCCGCTGAAGTTCCAGCTTCAGCTTTCATTGCTTCTACACATTCCGCAAATCCAATTCTACCCCAATTTGCTGATTGGTTCGAATGCTCTGTAGGTTCTTTTATAATGGTTTTGTTATTTGAGGAATTAGTCATCACTGAATTACAAATGTTGCGCTGATCACACCTTCATACAATGCCGGTCTTTTTAATTTTGTGCTTTTTATTTATATGTCCATTAAAGATTAGTTTATCTCTTGCTCTATTATTTTTTTCGAATAGAAATAATTCCGCCATACCTTAAATTGACGATTTTGAAACCAATAAATCCTGCAACTTGAAGATTTTGAAACCAAAAAATGAATGTATTCTTGGAAACGAAATGAACAATATGAATACAATGAAGTAGTAGGTTTTATATTAGTATCATTTTATATAGTTATCACCAAGGGGGCGGCAAGAAAGGGGGAAAAATTGTGTTGGCGAACAGTGATGAGGAAATTAAATTGGTGACAAAATATGATGGTGACAAAAGTGAATCGGTGGCAAAATGTTGCAGTGGCAAATTATAATACGTGACGAATATACGGTGACGAAAATTCCGGATTCCTTAAATTTCATATTATAGCCTATTGTTATCTAGTTATGTATCAATGGTCAGTAAGCTTGAAATGTTGCAAATAATAAATTATTATTTTATAAATATATAAAATAAACAGAGGTCTCATGGACCTCTCTATAGTAGTTACATTACAGTAACTGTCAATAGTACTCACGGGTTAAGCGGTTCCGCCCGTATAGATGCTAAAGAATCTATAGTACAGTATAGACTATTCCGAATCTCGTGAAACTTACCTGCGCGTCAGGGGAAGAAGAAAATGGACTGAGAAGCTTTTCTCTCTCGCTATGCTTCTACTCGTAGCAAGCAAGCTCACTTACCCCCACCATAAGGTTCTTACTATATGCTACGGCGCACGCAATCATTTTGTTTCACAAGATAAATTACCTATAACCAACCCTGGACCATAAGCTTGAAACGGTGGAACCAAAAAGGTGTACTAGTATGGCCGTCAAATTACCCATAGTTATCTCTTTTTCCAGTTTGTTTATCAGCTGTTTTGTTCATATTATTAAGATTACAAATTTTTTCGTGTTGTTGTGAATATTTCAAAAGTGCAGTCAAGTTCAGCAGGTGTTATTTTTTATAAATAAGATAATATTCTGCTCAGCCCAACTGTAAAATATGTCCGTTGATATGTCCCCCTATGCTTTAACATATGAGGAGTGCCAACATCCTTCTTAGTAAAATAAATAATGTGGAAATAAAGTGTTCAGTCCATGTTACAACATAATAAATATACCGTGAAACGTACATTGATATAATAATTTGATAGTACTCCTGTTACCTCCACATCCATTCTAAACCGTTTACGTATGACAGAAACCGATAGTAGCAATTGAATATTTGGCGACTGGCGGTATTTCGCGGAGGATTATGGGGCATAGAAGGCGTAGTTTGACGTCATATCCGTCGCACCGATTTCAAGTATATTTGCTTGGAGTGCTCCCTCTTTTCTTTTTATTCTCTCAGCCTATAACTCATGTTTTAATAATTCATAACGTTACTTGTTTCATCGGTCACTATGTCGTCAATAATTCTCTTCTTCTACGATAAATAAGAAGATGAAATACAATCCACGAAGTTAACTGAATTTAATAAATCATGAACATTATGTGAAACATAACTTTATCTGTATAACTTGCGTCAAATAATATTTATATTACACAATATAATTTACAGTCCTGAATACAGAAAATCTTATAGCCTACTTACATCCGCTTTTCAGCAGGTGAAATAACTGTCTCTTCTTGAAGAGACGCTCTTTCCTTTAACCGTTACATGGGCGTCCTAAGCCTGAAAGAGAAGTAAAACGTAAAACTAGAATGAATGAGACGCTCATGAAAAATTCTTTATAGCAAGTTCAATGTGTAAATTCTCAAACACGAAGAAAAATCTATCAGGAAAGGAGATGGAAGTTAGTAACCCAGGTGCAGGCGTAGAAGGCTTGACGCAAAACTCTTAAAAAAGAATGTTTACTTTTATAGGGCCTCGATACCTGAAGATGTAGCGCGGCACTTAAAGCAGTTGTTTCAAAGTAATTTCGAAAAGAAACGTAACTAAAATTTGTCTCATTGCAGGTCGTTCTTGAGAGAATTGTGTTTTATTTATTTCCTTTCCGTCGTAAACATTATACTCAGTAAACGAAACACACAAGCATTTTACGTTCTTCTTTCCACCATCACCACCACCACCATCACATTGTCATCACTATCGACATGTCATTGTCATTACAACCCTCGTCATGATAATCAACAGCCCGAATCATCACTGTTCAACAAATCATGAACATAACCATCACCAAAATTGAATCGGTTACTTTTTAAAACTCGTTAGTCGAAAATTGTAAACTGTGGGAAAAGGAGAAAAAAAAGAATAATAATTAATAAACTAGGATGTAGTTGACAATTAATATTTGAGGAGAAAAATTCGCTCCGGCGCTGGGGATCGAACCCGGGTCCTTGGTTCTACGTACCAAGCGCTCTGACACTGAGCTACGTCGAATTCAATCCACAGCACCGGATCGAACCTTCCTGCTTCAGTGCTTCCCTTTGTGGCCTGACTCCAAGTTAGGCATATATGTTGACGTATATGTCTGGTGTCAACTGCCATTATACTAGGAGCGCACGCAGTTGAGTGACTTATGTGGCCGGGATTTCGCAGTTATGATGCACTGCTAGCTATGAGAATATTATGGATTTATTAATTTGCCCTACAGAATAATCGCTGTAATATTGACATATAAGCCTAACTTGCTGTGGATTGAATTCGGCGTAGCTCAGTGGTCAGAGCGCTTGGTACGTAAAACCAAGGACCCGGGTTCGATCCCCGACGCCGGAGCGAATTTTTCTTCTCAAATATTAATTGTCAACATTACAGAGATTTTTCTGTAGGACAAATTAATAAATCCATAATATTAGGATGTAGTTGTAAAAAATGTTTGCTTCTGAAAGTTAAATCTTCAATAAAAAATCATGTGGTCAACATGCACAGAGTATTAGATTTCAATTTCAAAATTTTTACACTTCCCCTTTATATTTTACAAAACTTTGGTTTCATACACCGCTCAAGCAGCAGCACGAGCGAGCTATATACCATAGCATGTTCTACTATTTTGTGATTTATGACCACCTGCAATTGAAATTTGTCAAATTATTTTATCTCGTTGTACATTTAACCCTCAGAAAATTGATTGTTTTTTTATACTTTGTATGGTTTTAAATTTTATGTTACACGTATGTTCTTAATTGCATATGCTTACACTGCCTATCATATTAACTTTTTCAAACATTTTTAACGATTGTATTTAAACCAGAAATTATAAGTGTTCATTATGTGGCATTGCTTCGATGAGACCTGAGGATGCCATATTCATGGCGAAAACGTTCGTCGGTCATTATGTACCATTTCATGTAATAATCTAATGGTTTAATGTAATAATCTAATGGTTTAATGTTTGATTATTGATAAGTAATTCTGACGGTAATAAATTCATACATATCTAAATTTTTTATTATTATACTTATCGGACCCAAATACCTTTGAAATTATTAGATTTTGAGCTACACAAGTTAAAATGTTCCTGACTAACTTACTTACTTACTGGCTTTTAAGGAACCCGGAGGTTCATTGCCGCCCTCACATAAGCCCGCCATTGGTCCCTATCCTGAGCAAGATTAATCTATTCTCTATCATCATATCCCACCTCCCTCAAATCCATTTTAATATTATCTTCCCATCTACGTCTCGGCATCCCTAAAGGTCTTTTTCCCCCGGTCTCCCAACTAACACTCTATATGCATTTCTGGATTCGCCCATACGTACTATATGCCCTGCCCATCTCAAACGTCTGGATTTAATGTTCCTAATTATGTCAGGTGAAGAATACAATGCGTGCAGTTCTGTGTTGTGTAACTTTCTCCATTCTCCTGTAACTTCATCCCTCTTAGCGCCAAATATTTTCCTAAGCACCTTATTCTCAAACACCCTTAATCTCTGTTCCTCTCTCAAAGTGAGAGTCCAAGTTTCACAACCATACAGAAAAACAGGTAATATAACTGTTTTATAAATTCTAACTTTCAGAGTTTCCGACAGCAGACTGGATGATAAAAGTTTTTCACCCGAATAATAACAGGCATTTCCCATATTTATTCTGTGTTTAATTTCCTCCCGAGTATCATTTATATTTGTTACTGTTGCTTCCAGATATTTTAACTTCTCCACCTCTTCAAAAGATAAATTTCCAATTTTTATATTTCCATTTCGTACAATATTCTGGTCACGAGACATAATCATATACTTTGTCTTTTCGGGATTTACTTCCAAACCTATCTCTTTACTTGCTTCCAGTAAAATTCCCGTGTTTTCCCTAATTGTTTGTGGATTTTCTCCTAACATATTCACGTCATCCGCATAGACAAGCAGCTGATGTAATCCGTTCAATTCCAAACCCTCTCTGTTATCCTGGATTTTCCTAATGGCATACTCTAGAGCAAAGTTAAAAAGTAAAGGTGATAGTGCATCTCCTTGTTTTAGCCCACAGTGAATTGGAAACGCATCTGACAGAAACTGACCTATACGGACTCTGCAGTACGTTTCACTGAGACACACTTTAATTAATCGAACTAGTTTCTTGGGAATGCCAAATTCAATAAGAATATCATATAAAACTTCTCTCTTAACCGAGTCATATGCCTTTTTCAAATCTGTGAATAACTGATGCACTGTACCCTTATACTCCCATTTTTTCTCCATTATAGTTCCTGACTAACGGGATTTCAAAAAGCAATTAACAATATTTTGTTGCTATATTTAGAAAATTAATAAATGTAATATTTTGTTATTATATTAAGAAAACTAATAAATTGAGACTTCATTTACAAGGTAACACAGAAGCAAATCCTGTTAACATTTTGTTACGAGCCATATTAGTGAAGGTATAACTTATAGATCCTATACACGCTTTTAAAATTATAAACATAAAAGACGAACGCCATATTTGATACTCCGACTTTGCGTGTGAACAACGACCGCGGTTTCGAATGTCGTTTACAGGAATGATATTTGTTTCCACAGTAATGTCCTTTGATATTTTATTTGGATTTACAGCTCTGTAGTGACCCTAATTGCAGGGAGTCCAGCTATATATATTTTTTATTGTGTGAAGCGAACATTTCTATAAAGGAAAAAAAAATGGTAACTTTATAAAACGCTTAATAAAAACAAAATTAACACAAAGATTCTTTAGTTCCAAAATAGTGTAAAATAACAATTCACAATATTTATGTGTGATTTAATGGGAAATTTTATTGCAATAATAAACCTCAGTACCACCTGCTGTAGCACGTTAACCTTGTTACAAATTGCGAAATCAAAAATAATTTCATTCATCATTTACGCATGATTTAATACCATGAAGTTAAATGCCTCCCATTTATCTGTACAGGCCTATCTGTAATTAAAATTAGATATCAATTTTCACTATTTTCTCTTTCAATTTATTTAACAGCCATTCGACTTCCAATTTGTAGCATATTGCCTCTAATTCATTTTCAGGCAGGTTTATTTTTATGTTTATAACTGCAATTCATATCAATGGGATATGCACAACCCACGAGGAAAATTGTTTGTTCACTTAATGTTTTAATTGGTTTTCACAACACTGCATCAATTGCGCTGTTATCTAGAGTCAATTTAATTGGTGAAAGCAAGATGATATTTTGGTGAAATGAGTCCGAGTACCCACCATGAGATTATCTAAAATTTACCTTCCGGCAGAGGAAAATTCGGGAAGGACCCAACCAGCTAATTAATCGGAGGAGGATTCGAACCCCCGCCCAATCCCAGCCTCAGAATAATAAATTTGTACGCTAACCCTAGAGGAATCAGTAGTTCTGCTTAATGTTCCGTCAATTTCACTTCCTCCGTTTATCTTCCCAACACATACGAAGTAATAGTTCTTTATTCATCATGGCATCTAGCTCCCTGACGGTGACGTAAGACAGAATGGCGATATACAGTAAAAAGCAGTCAGACAGTTGTGTCCTGTACTCGATCGAAATATTTAGAACGCTCTTCTTGCATCATCATGCAGTAAAAATGATATTTTTAACTTAGAATTACATCTGTGAACTCTGGTCAGTATATGGGCTCCACATCGAGCTTTCCGATGAAAGAAAATAATGGTATAGCGATAATCCTTATATTTTTTAAGCAACAGACTGAGAAAGATATTACAATATTATTTTAAAGCAAGGAGTCTCATATTAAGGGTGTTTGAGAATAAGGTTCTTAGGAAAATATTTGGGGCTAAGAGGGATGAAGTTACAGGAGAATGGAGAAAGTTACACAACGCAGAACTACACGCATTGTATTTTCTTCACCTGACACAATTAGGAACATTAAATCCAGACGTTTGAGATGGGCAGGGCATGTAGTACGTATGGGCGAATCCACAAATGCATAGAGTGTGTTAGTAGGAAGAGCGGAGGAAAAAAGACCTTTAGGGAGGCCGAGACTTAGATGGGAGGATAATATTAAAATGGATATGAGGGAGGTGGGATAATTTTATGATAGAGAGTAGATTAATCTTGCACAGGATAGGGATCGATGGCGGGCTTATGTGAGGGCGGCAATGATCCTGCGGGTTCCTTAAAAGCCATTTGTAAGTAAGTAAGTAAAGAGTCTCATAGCGGTAATGTGCTACATAGTCGCGCGCACCTCAACCATTCTCACCCGTGGGCGTCCGAATATGACGTAGTTGTTAGGGCGTGGGACAGCTTTCCTCTCAACTCATCTCGGCATTCGGTTGATGTAATATATTCGTTTCGAAATATTCAAACACAAATTTCGTATCAAAATAGAGAAAAGGCTTAATTTTAGAACAGAAATTACGCACACTTTCTAGTATCTATTCCAGAGTAAATACTTAACTTCATTAATAAAATTAATTATTAAATGATCATGTAATAAAAGTGACGACGAATATTCGATATTATATTCAAATGCAACTTTCCTATCAAATTACATAAAGCACGTGTTTAATTTTAAAATATAAATAATAGTTCCCTTTCCAGTATGTACTCCTGAGTACAAGCTCAACTTCATTAATATATTGAAGATGGCTGACAAAAAAGCTGAAACTAGTCAACCAAGTAATCTACAACTTAGTTTTTATTAACGCATGAAAGCTGTTATTTTAAATATATACCTAAGTGATAGAAAGTGTTAAAAGTGTGTAGTCAAGATGTAAGTTATAATCAAATAGAAATTTAGTATCAAAATACAGCACATGTTAATATTAGATAAAAATTTATTTCAATTTCTAGTATCCACTCAAGAGTTGATGCTCTACTTAATTATTACGCCTAATGAAATGATCGTACAATGAAAGTGACAAGCATTTCGACATATTCAAAAAGAAAGTTACCAAAAAACTTCCATCTGTCGTGTGTCTCACACAGACTGGAATTAGAACCACAGGAACCTTTACAAGAATGCTATCGGTAAAGCTGTGACAACGGAATATCTGTTTGTTCGATATAGAGAGCATGCTGAATTATAGGCAACATTTGCAACACCAGCTATGATTAGACACCAAGTCCCGCGACGCGGAATGTGGGAAATGCACGTATTATACGTTCGAAGCACGCAATGTGTAATGGAATGCAGTATGTATTTGGTTTTCTGTCAATGCAGATAACGATTGTGCGAGTGCTCATCACAGTGTCCTTATCTTACAACAGAAATGCTTTGTTTTCCACGAGTAGATAATAGTGATTAGGCCTATCTGATGATGAATTACGATTTAAATTAAGGCAAGCGCTTAAAAATTATGGGGATCAGGAAAGAACAACAGTATAATTAACATCGTCTAGATTTTTATCAAATAAGTGCACTCCTTGTAATGTAAATTCTGGCGAAAATGAAGAAGCGAAAATGAAGACAAGAGACGGAAGAGCGAAAGAATGCTGAACAAGAATGATGTTGATAAGGACTCATTCATTCATAGTGTTCTGCACAAGGGCAGGTCTTTCACTGCAAACCCAACATTCTCCAGTTTTTTTCTATTTTCTGCCTTCCTCTTTGTCTCCGCATTAGATCAATATATCTTAATGTCGTCTATCATCTGATATCTTCTTCTGTTCCAAATTCTTCTCCCGTTTATCATTCCTTCCAGTGCATCTTTCAGTAGGCAGTTTGATAAGGATGGGGATGTACAATACTAGTACAATGTTCTACCAACAACAATAAAAATTATTTGTTAAAGAGAAACAAAAGAAGAAAAGATGCTGCCTTGGTAGCTCAGACGGCAGAATACTGACCTTCAATGAATACGGATTTGAGTTCAAATCCCGGTGATGGATGAGTCATATCTGTGGTGGATAAAGCAAGGTTTCTGAGGAGTTTTCTAGATTTCAGTATTCGCCGTCGTCGTCCTCATCATCATCATCATCATCATCATCATCATCATCATCATCATCATCGTCATCATCATCATTATCATCATGAAAATTTCAGTAGCATCTACCAAAATAATGCAGCTGGGTGTAGTAAGTTTATTCTAACTGGCTTACAGACGACATCAGTTTGAGGAGGTGTAGTACTTTACTCGGGGAGTGAAAGGGTGTTCTAGCAGGACTTCACCAGTCCTTGAGCCTATATTATATAGCATAATAGATTGCGCCGCATATCTGAGTCACGATATCTATAGAATAGTGGCCATTCGGTTTCAAACCAACATACCCTCATTGTAAAAAGAATGGTAAGTCATAATAACATCTGGCTGCAGTGTTATCCTAAAGGTCTGTCCACCGTGTAAAACAAAGGAGAGGAGAAAGAAATAAGGGAAAGAAGCAGAAAGAAGGAAAGAAAGAAAGAAAGAAAGAAAGAAAGCGGTAAGAAAAGAGAGCGACAGACATAGAGAAAGGAGAGAGAGAGAGACAAAGGGAAGGAAGAGAGAGACAGAAGGAAGAGACAAGGCAAAAATAAACAGAGAGAGAAAAGGCAGAGATAGACAGAGAGGGAGAAGACAGAGATAGACAGAAAGAGACAAGGAGTAGATACAGGGGGAAGGGAGAGACAGACAGAAAGAAGAAAGAGATAGAAAGTGTAAGCAGAGACAGACAGAAAGAAGAAAGAGATAGAAAGTGTAAGCAGAGACAGACAGAGAGGGAAGGAAGAGACAGACATAGAGAGAAGGTAGAGACAGACATGGAGAGAAGGCAGAGGCAGAGGTAGAGGTAGAGAGAAGGCAGAGGCAGAGGTAGAGAGAAGGCAGAGGCAGAGGTAGAGAGAAGGCAGAGACAGACATAGAGAGAAGGCAGAGGCAGACATAGAGGAAAGACAGAGACAGACATAGAGAGAAGGCAGAGGTAGACATAGGGAGAAGGCAGAGAGACATAAAGAGAAGGCAAAGACATACATAGGGAGAAGGCAGGGACAGACATAGGGAGAAGGCAGAGGCAGACATAGGGAGAAGGCAGAGACAGAGAGAGACATAGAGAGAAGGCAGAGGAAGACAGAGAGAAGACTGTCGTAGAGAAATGGCAGAGACAGACATAGGGAGAAGCAGAGACAGACATAGGGAGAAGGCAGAGACAGACAAAGAGAAGGCAGAGACAGACACAGGGAGAAGGCAGAGACAGACATAGGGAGAAGGTAGAGACAAACAGAGGGAGAAGGCAGAGACAGACAAAGAGAAGGCAGAGACAGACATAGGGAGAAGGCAGAGACAGACATAGGGAGGAGGTAGAGACAGACAGAGAGAAGGCAGAGACAGACAGAGAGAAAGCAGAGACAGACATAGGGAGAAGGCAGAGAAAGACAGAGAAGGCAGAGACAGCCAGACAGCTTGTATTATTTTATTTATTTGTATTTCTCCTTGTTTGTTTTGTAATTATTTCTTTATTCTGTATTTGAATTTAAATAAATATTTTGTAATTTTATTTCTTTATTCTCTATTTGAATTTAAATAAATAAATAATAGACAAACAGATAGAGAGAAAACAGAGACATACAGAGAAAAGGCAGAGGCAGACATAAAGAGAAGGCATCAACAGACAGAGAAGACAGAGGCAGGTAGAAATAGAAGACAGAGACAAACAGAGAGAGAAGGCAGAAACAAAGGAGGGAGAAACAGAGCGAAGCGAAAAACTGACACAGTGAGAAGGAAGAGGGAGATAGAGACAGAAGGGGGAAATAGAGAAGGTAGATGTAGAGAGAGAAGAGAGAGGCAAAAGTACAGAAAAGAGAAACACATAGAAAGAGAGAGGGAAGAGAGAGAGACAGAAAGGAGAGACAGAGAGAGAGAGAATGGAGACAGAGACAGAGAGGAGAAAAATAGTCAGAGAGAGAGAAGGAAGAGAGGCGATAATGAAAGGAAAGGTATCTAAGAGAGAATGAAAGGGGGAGGGGCAGACAGAGAGAAATGGAAAAACAGAGAGAGAAGAGACGGAAAGAGACAGAGAGAAGGAACGGAGGAATATAGAGAGAGAAGAGTCGGAGGAAAACAGAGAAAAAAGTGAAGATGGGAGACAGAGAGGAGGTAGGGAGAGAGAGAAGGAAGAGACAGAAAGATGTAGAAAAGGAAGAGAGAGAGGGAAAAGAAAAAGAGGTTGAGAAGTGAGAGACAGAGAGAGGGAGAAGGGGGAGATTGAAGAGACAGAGGGAGAGATTGGAGAAACGGAGGAAGACAGAGGAATAGGGATGAGATTAACCAGTAAGTAATGGGAGAAGGACAGGGGAGATGGGGAGAAATTGGAGAGAAGGGACAGACAGAGGAGGAGACAGAGAAGGAAGGGAGAGAGTGAGATGAGAGAGGGAGAGAAATGAGAGAGATATTATAAATAAACAAAGAGGGAAAGGAGGGAGGCAGAGAAATGTGAGAGAGAGAAAAGAGAGTTGATGTGAACGAGAGAACGGAGAGATACAGAGACAGAAAATTTGGAAAGAGATTGTAGAGGAAAAGAGGACGAGTAAAACGTAAAAGAAGAATACTTCGAGAAGAAAGAGAAAAAAGGATGCAAACGAAGAAGAGAATAAAAGAGAACGAAAGTGTAAAAGTAAAATTATGAAAACTAAAGAGAAATAAAGGGAATGAGCAAAAAGAGAAAAAAGTGAAAAATAGAGGTGCATTGAGCTGAGATAGAAAAAAACAGAGAAAGTGGTATAAGAATGTCAAGAAATGGTGCAATAAAAGGAATAAAAGAAGCGAAGGGAAGTCGAAAGAAGTGAGTCATAAAAGTATGGAAACGTAGACGTTTGATGAAGCGATAGTAGTGAGTAGGAGGATCGCGGTATTCTTAAAATCACATTACGAGTAAGTAAATATTAAATTAATTAAAATTTAATTTGCATTTTAATTTTCTTTTCAACCTACTGCCATTTACTTAAGTGAGTTTGTAATTTCTTAGTCTTGTATATTGTGTTACGTATGTGATAGAATTTATAAAGGCATTGTTTTATTCTTCTATCTTAATAAGTATATAATTAAACAAATCCTTCATTAAACTTGCTGTGTCTTTGTTATTGCTGTTGCTATAGTCATAAGCGAACACAATGGTCGAGATAGAAAACAATAATAATGAAAGAAGAAACAAAGCTTTTGTTTAGGAAACAATATTTGTCAGTCAAAGTGATATTCACTTCATCTCTGAGGTCTGCGTGATGCTGTGTCACGAAGAGATTCCTCTTAGAGGCTTTGTTCTTCCAGCCCGACTTAAGTCCTTAATCTCTCATGATCCGCTCTGTATACAGGGGACTCAATGCGCCAAGTCACCAGAAACGATTGCGCTGTAAACCGAGGCGCTTCATATCAAACAGTGTAGGCTACATAATAAAGAGTATTAGCCGCCTACCCTATATTACTGCAAGGATAGATTTAACGCTCCCGAGATTCATAAAGTGAACTCTTCGGGCTAGAGTATTCAATAAACATACAGAACCTAGGTAATAAATTACACTATCTTCTACTTCCCTGTTCATCTGCAGATGTTGACGCCATGCTCAGAGGTTTTCGTTGAATTCTTAGTCTAAGGCAGTGATGTCAAAGCAAGCTCATTTTTCTGACCTTGACATCGTGCGCGGGCATCAAGCGCTAAGTATGGAAAGAGGGAGGGTTGTGTATATGAATAAGCAGCCTGTTCGATTAAGAAAACAGTAGTGCACAAACTTCAAACGGAACGTGAAATTTTATTTCGTTATTTTTATATGGCTTCTTTCTGTTTGATATTATCTATATTGTCTGTAAAACGACAGTACTAATACCAATTTCTTAATATTACAGTTGTGTTTTAAATCTTAAAAACCTAATAAAGAGTTAAGAAGGAATATCACATAAATTCCATAGTAGTACAACTATAGTGTACTAAATGGATGAAACACATCACTCATAAAGAAAGTGATACCCCAAAAAAGGAGATTGAGTATGACATGATAAATTGGAATTGATATTGATGGTACCTTTAGCCTTATAAAAGTAATTAATAAACTAATCAAAATAATATTACAGTACAAAGCAAAGTTACCTAGGTGCTGTATATGGTTTAAGCGTAACTAATATTCCATACAAAACTCTTATTGTATTTTGCTTTTAAGGTGATATGGTGAGCAACTTCCTATCATCAGAATATTAAATTATATTCTCGAAATGTGCTGAAGCTATAGAGCTGACATATTTACAACACATGGGCACGTATCTTTTGCTTATGATGTAACAGTAGTTGCTTTGTTAATTCATTTCCTTACAAACAATTTCCATGAGAATATTTTCAAAATTTTCAATACACTATCTTCAGTAATACGTATTTACGGTATATTATATTTACGAAAACATTCTGTAAGGGTACTAAATAAATAGGACTATATCTGAAAATTTCACTTTTCTATAAAAAAGAAGTTGAGAAAATATTTCTTTTCAATAGAAAAATCAAACTTGTGAAAAATGAGCATTAAAATTAAAACTTACATTCTTATAATGCAATTATACTTCTCAGACAAATCTAAAAATTAACATGGATACAGTTTTAATAAGTTCTCTTCCCTTTATTTATTGAATCAGTGCTGGCCATCCCTGAATATAGCTCGACCAAGCGGCATATACTACCTCTTTCGTCTGTCTCTTTCCTTTCCGCTGTAAAGCGCTCAGGCTCTCCTGAGCTCTAAAGCACGCTCTTGCTCATATGGGCATCTACTACTTCTTTTTCCTGACTAGATATAAGGGGATAACTTGGCAACTGATGGTTACATTTGTAACCCCATTTCGCTGTATTCTCCTTGCAATCCTTTTGTTCTCCTTGTATTTCTCCTGTTCTCCGTGTATTCCTTCTCTTCGGCTTGTCATTCCCCTAGTTCTCTTTGCCAATCCCTTCGTTCTCCTTGTATGTATTTGTCTCGGTTTCCTTGTATGTATTCCCCTCGTCCTCCTATGTATTCTCCTTGTTCTTCTAGTAGATATTTCCCTCGTTCTCCTTGTGTGTATTCCACGTAAGTTTTGTGTCTTGAATCGTTCACAATTTTTACAGTATTAAATTGAGTTTATTAATTTATATTCATATTGGCAAATCCTTACTTAAATCCATAGAAGCTGTATAACTTCTTGAGCTGTATTCTTTTCCTTTATTTATCAGGTTTTTAACAAATTAATAAGTCATTAATATAGAGTAGATCGGGGAAGATGCCTGACTTTTTCTTTGATTGAAAATTTAAGATACTGTTCATTTAGTTTTCAATTTCATATTGAAATATCAAAGTCTGGAATGTATTTTGAAACTATATTTTTGGTACGAAACAGAAAACATTAATTACCTTGTTTATAGATACAGGTTTTCTTCTTACCTGCACTGTAGGCATCTTTCCCCGATAGTCGAGTAAGATGGCAAATGCAATTAACACATTTACTGATATATGAAAAGTCCGCTGCAAGATGGATGTCACTTTCTTGTCGAAAATGAACCAAGACTGTCAATGCATAGCTTAAGACATATAGAATGTACATAGAGAGTTATATAGCATTAACACTGATAGTCATTTCCAGTAATGATCGGAAAATCACAGTTAAGCTTTGAGCGCTAAGCATTTCAAACTTTCAATTGCTTCTCCTGCAAAATGTATTCCAAATGATATCCATCATTCTTACAGTGGACTCTTCATATGTATTTTACCTGAACTTGGTTTGATACATATATATATATATATATATATATATATATATATATATATATATAACAAAAATTGACTTAATCTGAATTTCATGGACACTTTCTCACTCGTTTATCACTACTTAGCAACACAGTCATTGCACATATTTTATTGCCGTAATCAAAGACTCGTGAAATCACTTCTTGCACACAATGAATTCAATCCAGTACATTTTTTTTAGGGCTGCGTTTAAGAGTACGGTAAGGAATCCCGTATGCTTGCTATGCACTAAAACAGTTCATATCCTCTGTTATAGCATCTTCCATCGCAAGTTGAAGACTGTCCTCAATCCACTGACATCTATCAGAGGATCTTACTTAATGTTTACACATTCTCTGCAATAAAAAAAAAATTAAACCCTTGCAACAAGTTGTCACCTTACTCGAAAAAAAGTGATCATCTTCCCCAAGTATCGGGGTAAGATGCCTTAGTGCTGTGACGCAACCTAAGATGGCGGAACAAGGTCGTTGGTTGTTAACAATACAAACTTTAGAACCTTTACTGCAATATCCATTACAAAGGTTTGACGAATTCAATGATGTATTAAAATTTTAACGTACCTTTGCAATTATTTTATAGCAGAAAAATGAGCTGTTATCTTGCTTTTCTTCTTATCACAACAAGAACACGTGGCAAAATGAGTTAGCTTCCACTCTGCAGACATTAAACTGTCTCAGTGATCATGAAGAAATACGTCTGGCGTTCTTTCTTGGAAGAATGTGAAACTAGAAGAAATAAGCATATTTCCCCTAATAGTCATCTCCTCCCGATTCACTCTACTACTTTTCTGGTCTGAAACCTCTTCTTCTTTGTTTTAGATAGAAGTCTGTTTTAATTAGATTTTAATCTCAAATATATAACCTTTACTTATATTTTACATTTCGATTTCAGCATTCCTGGAAATCGAACCCCCAATCCTCTGTTGAGAAATCATCTAATCCGATCATTATCGCAAATAGGATCCTTGAGCAAGTTAGATAAAATCTTGAGAACACAGTCCTCACTTTCACTTGATGCTCAGGAAGATATCAGCAGCCGGAACCACTGCAACATCCTGTACATCAGCGGGAGGCATCTTCCTTATAGTCCTTGTTTCTCTCTTGCTCAGAGAGCGTCTATCCGGTAGTCTTCCGGAACCCATCCGTCACATCGCAAACAGCCAAGTGTCAATAAACAATGTAATAGCAGTCTCGCAGCCACGTACCTAAGCATTCTTCTTCCATCCTCTTCTGCCTTTATCTTCCTCCGTCTTGTCAGTCTAGTTCTAGAATAAAAAGGGA